>NC_056747.1:1131636820-1131716820 GCF_019279795.1 Protopterus annectens
CCTCAACCCCCCCAATACAACCCAAATGACACATTGCCCACAGACTCCGTGTGGCACTCAAACACAGCCCATAAGGCAAATCAACGTACCCAACACACTAGTCATAGGTGACTCTATACTCAGGCACACTGATGTCCCACTCACCAAGCTAAACAAGGAGAAGGTTATGGTCAGCTGCCTGTCGGGTGCCAGGATCCACCACATAACCCACGCACGCAGGTCACTCCATAACAAGTACAAATATGACTCTGTCATTGTCCATGTTGGTGTGAATGACCTGAGACATACCTCCCTGGACTACATGAAAAGAGACATGGAAGAGTTCTCTGATATTGCAGCCCAAGCAGGTATGACCCTAGCCCTGAGTAGCATCCTGCCATCGCCCTGAATGATACTGCAGTACAAGGACAAAATGATTGACTTCAACAATTGGCTAAGCTACTGGTGTCATTCTAAGGGGATCCAGTATCTGTCTGCCTGGGACAACATGGTCGACAGACCACGATGCTTTGCCAGAGATGGCCTGTACCTGTCACCCCTGGGATTCCGGATACGGCTCTTGCCAACCCTATAGTGCCTTTTTTAGGCAAGGTTCAAATGACAAATTCACCAATGTAACAGGAACAGGCAAGCAAAAACTGAGGGTAATGCTACTCAATGCTATAAGTCTAAATCTCAAAATGCACTCCCTTGAGACACTCCTTAAAATGGAGATCATCAATATCTGTGCAGTGACTGAAACCTGGTTCAAGGCTCCAGAGAGCACCCCTGCATTACCAGGCAATAACTCATACCACACTTTTCGGCCACCTAACCTGGACCGGAAACACCAAAGGCGGAGGTGTGTCCATATTCATTAAGGATATCCACATCTCCAGGCTAGTTGCTCAGCATAATGTATCCGAGGTTATCCAAGTGCAACTAACTCTGGGCAAAACTGCAATCCAAACTGTAGCTTGCTACAGATCCCCCACCATGCCCCAGGATTCTCACTCCTCTTTTCTTGACATACTGGAAAATATTAGGGTTCAACCAAACACCCTAATAATGGGTGATTTCAGCTACCCCACTATTAATTGGGAAAACTACTCATGTACTAACTCCTTCGCTCAATGATTTCTGGAATTCATAAATTCCAATGCCCTGGATCAACGTATCCACACCTCCACCTGGGGCAACAATATCCTAGACCTAGTCATTACCAACATGAGTGACCGGTGTTCCACACCTGAAGTCAACTCCTCGTTGGTCATATCCGACCATAAGCAAATCACCCTAGATACCCACCTCTCGCCCCCACCCCCCATTAAGGAAGCCATGGTAAAAAATTTCTCCAAGGCCAACTTCATGCTTCTTAAGACATAAGTGGTGAACTTCATGACACCCATGCAGATGGACAATGCAGTTACGACTGCTGAATCCTACACAAATGCACTCTATAAGCACTTACACGAGTGCATGGATCATGCTATCTCAAACAGAACCAAGACGCTATCCTCCAAAAAAAGGAAGCCAATCTGGTGGTTCCCCTGCCATAAAACTCTACAAAAGAAGGAAGAAACTGTTGTAAAAGAGAGTAAAATCCCATGAGTGGAGGAGATCCCTGGTTAGCCTCAGTAAGAAGCTGAGATCTCTTATAAGATCCTCCAAAGCTAGCTACGAAAACAAATTACTTATTCTAAGGACAACCACAAAGCATTCTATAGCTATGTCAAGAATCTCAGTGGCAACACCCAGATCTGCTCTGAGTTACAGCACAACGGCATGAAAATTACAGAACCAACTGATAATGCCAACATCCTGGCAGATGGGTTCAGTGCTAACTTTACCCCCCCCCCCCACCCCTAAAGAGCCCATATCTATACAGGAAGAAAGCAGAGTCCCTGTAATCACAACTACACAGGTAAAAGATGTACTCTCTAAAGCCAAAAACACAGCATCCATGGGACCAGACAACATCCCAGGCTGTGTTTTACACAAACTTCGGAACGAACTGGCTCCCCACCTAAGCACCATGTTCAATCATAGCCTCACGTAAGGCTTTGTGCCCACTGAATGGTGCACAGCAACAGTTACCCACTCCACAAAGGGGGAGCCACCACTGATCCCAGGAACTATTGCCCTATTAGCCTGATGAGCCTGGTCTGTAAGGCCATGGAACGTATCATCATGGAACTCAAACACAAAGACATTGGTAACCTCCAAACTCTGGACCCCACCCAGTTCGGGTTTGTGAAAGGCAGATCATATCTCCTGAACCTGATCGACTTCTTTGAGGCAGTCACCAAAGCCGTATACGAGGGTAAAGTGGTTCACACAGCCTATCTTGACTTCGCCAAGGCTTTCGACACCATCCCCCATTCTGGAATTATAGCTAAACTCACTAAACTAGGTATAAATCCCTATGTCACAAGATGGTTTGCAAATGGCTCACTGACAGAACCCACACTGTAAAAGTTGCAGACTCCAAATCTGACTTCAAACCAGTGACAAGTGGCGTACCACAGGGTTCAGTCCTGGGACCTCTCCTGTTTGGTATCTACTTCTCTGAAGTACAGGCTAACACAGAAGGCCTTTGGCTAACGAAGTTCGCAGAGGACTGCAAACTAGGAGCCGTAGTCGAGTCCCCAAATGATGTGGACATTCTACAGAAGGGCTTCACTGAGACAGATGCCTGGTGTCAGAGCCATGGCCTCAAGCTCAATGCCAAAAACTGCATTGTCATCCCCTTTGGTAAAAACTCTGTACCCATGAACTACCACATAAGCGGAAGTCTACTTAACGTCAAATGTGTGATAAGAGACCTTGGGACCCAGGTGGACAGTTGCCTCTCCTTTGATAAATCACATCGCCACAGTAGTCAGGAAATCCTTCTACGTGGCACACCTCATCACAAAAGGATTCTCATCTAGGAAAAAAAGAGGTAATTGTTCCCCCTCTACTTGACACTCATTAGACCCATTATAGAGTACAATGCCCCTTTTGGAATGTACCTCACAAGACATCTGCAGCAGCTGGAAAAGGCCACAGAAGTACCTCACAAAGAGGATTACTGGCCTCAAACAGATGCTCTACACTGACTGTCTCAAAAAACTTCAGCTTTACTCCGTAGCATATCGCCTACTCCAAGGTGATCTCTGCCTAACATATAAAGCTATGTCATGCTCTAGGGACCTAAACCTTGTCACCACAATAAACAGGACATGCTGGAGGGATAGATTCCAGTCCCAGAGACTTCCCATACTCTGGTACAAGCGATCCATCTATGTCAAGTAAAGTTCCTCATTAGCACTCTTCAAGAAAAATCTTGATGAGTGGAGGGAAATAGGAAATACACCCTGGGGATCACTTCTGTGGATCTGCTCAACAGGGGTACAGGAAAATAACTTTCTTGGGTGGCGTAAGCTAGGGAACCTTGTTGGCTAGGCTTACTTAGGCCCTTAGGCAGATAGCCTAGTACCTACCTATGAACCTATGAGAAAATATTACAAATAAACAAGGAAGTCTCCAGGTCTCCAGAAACAAATAGTACTCCTGTGGAAGACTGGTCACAGATGCAGAAAACAATAGATGGGAAGTTAGCACAACCAATTTACTATACCTTAGGACTGTCCCATTTAAATCACGGCTGCTAAATGGCATTTACTCAATATAATTGGGAAAGAATCACAAGTACCAACTGATTATCCTTTGAGGAGGGGAATGTTACACTTTTGTGTGGTCATCTACTTCTGGATAAGTCTGCTAGTATTGAGCTATCAATATGACATCATAGCATGCTGTGGCAGTTGTATTAAAATGCTCCCAAAGCATTGAAAGGCTTAAGGAGACTACTGAATAGAAACTGTCTTTAAACTCACTACACTAAAGACAGTCAACACCTATCTAGGCTTCAGGTCTGCTACAAAGCATAGCTGGGTACAAATGATGATGCTGCATCTGGAAAGGGTGGGATTAACAAATTAGGGGTGCAGAGATAATAAAGTTCATGTAACAAGTCTTGGATAGCCTAGTGCAGGAATGTCTTGGTAAACAGTAATGGTATTACGTTCTGGAAACAGAAATGTTCAACCAACAACAAAGAGAGAAATCAAATGTGTGAAAATAAAACTGATCAGCAAGACATCATGCAGTGTTAGACCCCTCCAACAAATGCTCAGTACACTGCAAAAACCAGCTTAAGCAAATATAAACTAAGCAAAAAATTTTTCACATACAACTGTCTAAGGACACTGCTGAAAAATATGCACTTCTCCCACAAATTATGACATGAATATCCAAAGGAAATGCCATAATTCTGTAACTTAAATACAGCGTGTCCAAACTTAGTGCTTAACTACACCACATTAAATGGTTCCCCTTTCACTTTTACTACAAAAAAGAAGTTATGTACCTACCGTAATGTTCCATTTGTGTTGTCCATCTTGTCCTTTATTCTCACTGATGGGGGTCGGATCCGCTCCATCTGATCGGTCTCAGCCATTCTAAAAGCTCGAGATCTTCACCAAAGCTCGTGGGCATCTCTCTCTACCCATAATGAACCCCTCTAGCTTCCTCAGATCCTGTTTGCCCGAAGTACTCTTATACAGGTAAGGCAGGAATATTGTATGTGTGTGTGTGTGTGTGTGTGTGTGTGTGTGTGTGTGTGTGTGTGTGTGTGTATGTGTATGTGTATTTTTCCACTTCACAATATCGAATTACTGAAAACTCGAAGTTCATATGGTCGAGACCATATGATCGAGTTTTCAGTAACTAGAAATTACTAAGTAAAATAAAAGAAAAACGCAAACACTTAAGCCCCCATGCACCCTCCCTATTTAAATTTACCATCTCAGTGATCGCACTATAGTGAGGAAACAGGAGATCCCCCATTCTGCGCTTCTGCATACAGAGCGACCGGGAGCTCCCCCCTTTCCCCACTGTAGAGCAATCTCAGAGTTGGTATATTTAAGGAGGGGGGTGTGGGGGTGCAGGGGGTTTTCCCTCCTGCAGAAACGATGTGTTTGGGTTTTTTTTTTTTTTTATTTCACTTCGTAATTTCGAGTTACTGAAAACTCGATCATATGGTCTCGACCATATGAAGTTTGAGTTTTCAGTAATTTGATATTGTGAAGTGGAACCATATCTACACACACACACACACACACACACACATATATATATATATATATATATATATATATATATATATATATATATATATACATACACACACACACACACACACACATATATATATATATATATATATATATATATATATATATATATATATATATATATATATAAAGGTTCATAGGTAGGTACTAGGCTATCTGCCTGAAGGCATTTATAAGCCTAGCCAGAATGTTTTGGCTTTCGCCGCCCACTTAGATTAGTTCCCTGTGCCTCTGTCCAGCAGAGCCACTGAAGTGATCCCCGAGGTAAACTTTCTGTTTCCCATCCACTCGTCAAGGTTTCTTTTGAAGAGTGTTAGCGAGGAGCTCTGCCTAATGTAGATTGGGAACTTGTTCCAAAGCATGGAAAGTCTCTGGGACAGGAATCTATCCCTCCTGCACATCCTAATTATTGTTGTGGTGAGGTTTAGATCCCTAGAGCGTGTGGCTCGAGGGGACAAGGTTTTCTTTAGGTGGAGCATGTCCATCAATTCTGGGTTGGACAAGGCCTTGTATGTCAGGCAGAGATCACCTTTGAGTAGGCGGTATGCAACCGAGTACAGCTAAAGTTTCTTCAGTCGAGCTGCATAGGGCATCTGTTTGAGGCCAGTGATCCTCTTGGTGAGGTACTTCTGTGGTCTTTCCAGCTGTTGCAGGTGTCTTGTAAGGTACATCCCAAATGGGGCGTTGTACTCTAGAGATATATATATATATATATAGGGTCTATATTAGAACATCTAAGTTTCACAACTTCGAATGTTCTAATATCGACCCCTATTCAGCGAATGCTGAAAATAGCGAAGCTGCAGAAAACCAAATTTTTTCCTAGGGAAACGTGGTGGAACGTTACGGGTCGGGTTCAGGTAAGTGTGTGATTGTGTGGACGTGAGGGTTAGGGTTAGGGCATGGGTCAGGTAAGTGTGCGATTGTGTGGACGTCAGGGTTAGGGCAGGGTAGGTGAGTTAGGGTTGGGGCACGGGTGAGGTGAGTGTGCGATAGTGACGGACCTTAGGGGTAGGGTTTGGGTTAAGGTAAGTGGATAGTGGTGTATGTACAATTTAGTGTAGGGTTAGATGTAAGATTTTAGGTGTATGTGTGTGGATTGCAGGTTGTTTGGTGTGCTTGTGTTGTGTGTACGTGTTTCGGAACAGCGGAGGAAAAAATTTGCTGTTCTGAATGTTCGATGTTGTCAGCGTTCGCTGAATAGGGGTTGATATTAGAATATTCGAAGTTCTGAAACTTTGATGTTCTAATATAGACCCTATATATATATATATATATATATATATATATATATATATATATATGGATATATGTGTACAGTGGATAGAAAAAAGGTACACACCCTTGTTAAAATTCCAGTTTTTCGTGATATAAAAAAATGAGACCACAATAAATAATTTCAAAACTTTTCCCACCTTTAATATGACCTATAACCTGTACAATTCAGTTGAAAAACAAACAAATCTGTTATGGGAAAATATAAAAAATAAAATGTACAATAAGCTTGTTGCATAACTGTGCACACCTTAAACTAATACTTTGTTGAAGCACCTTTTGATTTAATTGCAGCATTTAGTCTTCTTGGGTAGGAGGCTATCACAGCATGGCACAACTTGACTTGGCAATATATGCCCACTCTTCCTTGCAAAAGCACTCCAAATCTGTCAGATTGTGAGAGCATCTCTTGTACACAGCTCTCTTCAGGTCGGTCTCGCCACAGATCTTCTGTTGGATTTAGGTCAGGGCTCTGGCTGGGCCATTCCAAAACTTTAATTTTCTTCTGGTGAATCTTTTGTTGATTTGGATGTATGCTTGAGGTTACTGTCATGTTGAAAGGTGAAATTCCTCTTCATCTTCAGCTTTCTAGCAGATGCCTGAAAGTTTTGGGCCAAAGTGACTGGTATTTGGAACTGTTCCTAATTCCCTCCACCTTGACTAAAGCCCCAGTTCTAGCTGAAGAAAAGCTACCCCAAAGCATGACAGTGCCGCCACCATGCTTCACCATGGGGATGGTGTTCTTTTGGTGATGTGAAGTATTGTTTTTGCGTCAAACGTAAATTTTGGAATTGTGTCCAGAAAGTTCAACCTTGGTGTCATCGGACCACAACACATTTTCCCACATGGTTTTGGGAGAACTGAAGTATTGTTTTGCAAATTTTAGTTAGGCCTGGATGTTTTTTCTGTGTAAGAAAAGGCTTCCATATTGCAACCCTACCCCTTATTCCAGACATATGGAGAATATGGGAGATTGTTGTCACATGTAGCAGCTCTTTCACTGTTGCTGTAGGTCTTTTGGCAGCCTCCCTGACAGTTTTTGTCTTGTCTTTTCATCATTTTTGGAGGGATGTCCAGTTCTTTGCAACGTTATCATTGTCCCATATTTTTGCCACTTTTAGATGACTGTCTTTACTGTGTTCCATGGTATATATAACGCTGTGAACATTTTTTTGTACCCTTCTCCTGACTGATACCTTTCAACAATGAGATCCCTTTTATGCTTTGTAGGCATCGTATGAAGGTGAGCTAGAGGAATGAGGACAATTGCCACAGCCATTTTGCCTAGTACTTGAAGAACCAGTCTTGTGGACGGTCGCGTCTTCCTGATTAACAACCTTACATGATGCTGAAGATCGTTTATCATGTCTTTTGGCAGCCTTGCTACTATTGTGATTGTGTCCAACTCTGCTCTTATGAAGGTAAAGTTCTGACATGGCTCTAAAGCAGATTTTTCATAGTTTACTGTTATACCTAGGGAGGAACAGAGATGAAGGGTGTAATCTCTGGCTTGTAGCAGAATATGCCTGGTCGGAGAGGTTATGAGCCAGTCATTCAGATACAGAAACACTCTGAATCCTAAGCGTCTCAGGTGAGCCGCCACTACTGCCACACACTTGGTGAACACTCAGGGGGCTGTAGTGAGTCCACTACTAGGCGGAGCTCGAAACTGGAAGTGATTGGTTCCTAGCCGGAAGCGCAGGTACCTCCTGTACTGTCTTTCCATTCTAATGTGGTAGCACACATCCTGGAGGTCTACAGAGCACATCCAAACATCTTTTCCTAGGAACGGAAGTACTGCCTGCAGTGTTACCATCTGGAACTTGGTCTTTTTTTTTTTTTTTTTTTTACAGATTTGTTCAGATTGCTGAGGTCCAAAATGGATCTCCAGTCCCCTGTTTTCTTTGGAACTAAAAAGAATCCAGAGTAAGTTCCAGATCTTCCTGGTCTGTGGGGACCTCTTCGATGACTCTTTCTTAGTAACTTTTGGATTTCTAATGTTGATTGTTCCTTCTGACTGGGTGGCACGTCTGGAACTGACTTGCATACGGGAGTGGGGAAAGAGAAGGGAATGACATACCCTCTGGATATTGTGTCCTGAACCCATTTGTCTTTTGTTAACTTTTGCCAGGTTTCACAGTGCAGTGACAATCGATCCCAGACTGCCTCCAGAGGTGAGCAATCGGCACTCCTTCAGGAGTGCTGAAAGGGTCTGCCAAAGATTCTTTGGAGTTCTGATTCTGCGGGCGTCCCCTGCCGCGAGGGCGGCATCTTCCATTATTGATCACCCCTCTGCCTCTGGGGGGAACTTTCACCTTGTTTGTCCTGGAAGGACCTTTGTGATTTTCTGAACCACTTTTCCCACTACCCCTCTGACCTTTAGGAAAGGATCTGGTAGGTGTGGAAAAAAAACACTCGAATGTCAGATAAGGTTTTTCTCTCTTGTTCACATCTGGTGAGTGCCTCTTTAATTTTAGGACCAAAAAAGAGGAGCCATCAAAGGGGGAGTTCATGAAGGAAGACTTGAAGAACTCCGAGAAATCATAAAGAGGAATCCAGGCCTGTCTCCTAAGAGAAGTGACGGAACCCGACGCTCTACTCACTCCATCTGCTGCATATTGCTTACGGGAGTGGGGAAAGAGAAGGGAATGACGTACCCTCTGGATATTATGTCCTGCAGCCATTTGTCTTTTGTTAACTTATAGTTAACAATATGCACCATTCCTAGTTCTCAGTGATAAATGTAGGCCCTATATGCTTGCAAAATAGTACTACTGACTCCTATGCTATGTGTAAATGGCTAATCTGAACTAAAGTGTTTCTGCCTTTTCCTGTACTGTTGTAAGCACATGTGATGAACTAATTAGAACTATATACCTAAAATGTCTGCTTCTATCTGGTTTATTTAACAAACTGCTTAAGTGTCCCTGAACTATTTGGTTATATTATATATTACTTAGCAGAACATGACTGTAAACACTGTAATGCATTCCTAACCTGTTTGCGTAAAGATACTGTTGCCTCACTCTTCCTAAACCTGTTCTGCCAGTGCCTATTAGTATAGGAACCAGCCTGTATTTATTGAGAGAACGCTATATGTTAATGCCTGTTTTTACCAAGTGAATGATATGTTTTTGTTAGTGTTATTCTCTGACTGAAATGCATGTACTATTACCCTAATTATCAAAAGATGTTTTCTCATCACTATATTTTGTTTTTCTCTCTCTCTCTTTAACATACCCAGCTTCCCATTCTCCTATCCTGCTCTAAGATTAAGGATCTACCTGCCTGGAGAATAAGGACCCCCACAAATATTACCAGCCACTCATCCTTAAAACTACTGAAACTTGCCATCTTAAAAGTCAAAAACCCTGCTACCAAGGGAAGCAAGAAAGTATGTTCCCCAAACTAGCAGTAAAGTTGTAGTTTTCCTAACATAACTTCAATGTGTGTTATATTAAACATATATACTAACTATTAAATACATAATATACCAGTAATTTTAAAGTATTAAAACTAGTGACCTAGCCAGGATATCCAGCAGCCATACCCCTCGCCACTCCTTAATAAACAAACCTTCCTGACCCTGTGCTGCCTCCTGCAACTGTTACCACAGCCTTCCCTAGGTCTATAGTAGCTATCTCCTATCTCTAGCTCAGCTGTAACATTATTTCCCTGTCCAGGTTGCTCCCTCTACTAGGCTTGTTTCTCACACTCCTATCTCTTCTCTCCCTCTTAGAATCTTGCAATACATATCTCTCCTGTTTAAGACTGCTCTTACATTCCCTAGTCGATCCACCAATTTGCTTAATAACTGCACCCAGCTATTCCCCCTATCAGTAACACAGAATTTCCAGCTCTATACTTTCCCTTTCCCTCCTGGTAGCAACACAGCTATCAGCAGCTCATAGACTGTTCTCTCAGACCCTGTTTCCTTTACTTGTAGCCCGCTCCGTTCGCCCTGCGGGCTCACTCTGCTCCCCACCCGCCCCCACCACTCCTACATTTATTCTTCCCATCCCCTACCCATCCTCCCTAAATAACCAATAGATACTTTTTCTCCTTACTCCACCCACTTATAGCCAGCCCACTTACTTACATTCACTCTATCCACTTCCCTAATCAATTTCAGTCCCCTCCCTGTCTTACAATTCTAAGAAAATCTGTTCCTCTTCCTAAACCCTCACTCCTGCATAGCCTTTTCTCTGCTCCACAACTACATATAATCTTTCTCCCCTTGCACAAATAATCCTCCACACCCACCTGGCCCCCTGCCGCCTCCTCCTTTTACTAATTCCCTTATGCTTTACCACCTCATTCTCATCCAATGCCTGCCCAATTCTACCTACAAAAATAACCTCCATACACACCAACCTTTACCCTTAGTCTTACTCTCACTTCCACTCTACCTCCCCTTCCCTCTTCCATTTTAAGCCTCTACACCTATTCCACAATAAAATCTTCTCCACCTTTGCTACAAAACAGACACAAACTAATCTTAGATCTTCCTAAATTCTTAGTTTTCAAATACAAATGGCTCAAGATTAACTCCTTCAACAACCTAGTCTTACCGGTGATATCCACCCCAACCCCGGTCCCAATACCATTATTAATACCTCCTCCCTGTGAACTTCCCACCCCCTACAACTCCATAAAAATCTTCACAATTAACGCCCAGAGTTTCAACAACAAAGTCCACCAATTTCAAACTTGGCTAAGCCATAACCAACCAGACATCCTAGCCATCTCTGAAACTTGGCTTAAGCCTCATATGTCCGATTCAGAGATCCTTCCCCTAGGATTTCACATCCTTAGAAATGACCCGATTAAATAAATAAGGTGGTGGCACTGCCTTAGTCTACTCTGAACTACTTACCTTAATTCCCCTCCAAATTCCATTTCCTCAATTCAATAACACTGAACTTACAGCTGGACTATTAAAACTGAACAAACAAAAACATCTGCTTTACTGCTCTATATATATCTCCTGGTAACAACATCTGTATCCTCGAAGATATCCTCCACTGGGCATTTACTAAAATTAAATACGAAACCTACATTCTAGGTGATGCGACTGGAACAAGGTCAATAGTCCCTCTCCATCCATATCCATTAACCTCTATAACTTCACTCAAAAAAAATCTACCCTATCACCCGACCTAACAAAACTAACCCCCCTGGATCTACTATTGACTGGATCCTAGTCTCTGATTCTAATAAAATAACCAACTCTGGCACAATTCCTGATTCCATTAGTGACCACTTCACAGCTTTCATTCAACGTGCAACTAACTCTTCCCCTCACTAGCACCAATATATTCTTACTCGCAACCTTAGTAACTTTAACCCCACAACCTTCTCCAATATGCTTAAACAAATGAACTGGCAAATTCTAAAAACCCTCCCACTTGACAGTGCTACAGACTACTTCAACTCTTTCTTCCTAGACACCCTAAATTCTGTAGCCCCACTAAGAAACAAAAGAATAAAAACTAATACAGCTCCTTGGCTATCCAAGCATACTAAACAAATTATGCTCCAAAGAGACAAATTGTGGAAGCTTTACCAAAAAAATCACCTGCCAAATACCTTCCTTCAATATAAACAACTTTGTAACCATGCAAAACAGCTAATCACCAAGGATAAAAAATCCTACTATATTAGGCTCCAGTCTAATAACAACAAAAACCCTAAGCAATTCCGGAAATAAATAAATTCACTTCTCAATCCTGGCTCCAAGAATAACCCCTGTCCTGACCCTAGTAAATCAGACCTTGAAATCAGCTCAGATTTTCATTCATTTTTCAAAAAAACAATATCAGACCTAACCAAGACATTCCCCAATAACAACCTTCCAGTTTCTCACTCTTCCCCATCTAATTCCCCTAATAATCATTCCCTTATCTTCAACCTCAAACCTGTCTCCACTAACTTTATAAAAAAACTTCTATGCAAACTTAAACCTTGCTCTAATGCTCCTAACAATATTCCCTCCTCTTGCCTAAAATGTGCTGCTGATGGTATAGCTCTCCCAATCAGCATCATTATTAACAGATCTTTAAAGGAATCATACGTCCCCAAACTCTGGGGCTCAGCTTATATTCTTCCTCTCCACAAAGGAGGCAAAAACACCAATATTTCAAATTTCCGCCCTACTGCACTGCTCTCACCAATCTCTAAAATCCTTGAAAAGTGCGTCCACCTCCAACTTGTGCCTTTTCTAACCCAAAACAATCTTCTTACACCTACCCAGCATGGCTTCCGCCCAGGCCACAGCACCATAATCGCCCTACTGTCTTTCCTAGAAACTGTTAATCAAGCCTGAGATTCTAGACACTTGGTCTCTACTGTATTTATTGCTAGACTTGTCCAAAGCTTTCGATACTGCTTCCCACAAACACCTCCTCTCTCATCTCTCAAATCTTCATCTCTCACCAAGCACTTTATCCGGGTTCTCCAGCTACCTATCAGGCAGATCACAGTCAGTCAAATGGAAAAACTCCACCTCCCCCTTCTTAGCTACACCTACTGGTGTACCTCAAGGATCTATCCTAGGGCCAATGCTTTTTAACATCTTTATTAATAACTTTCACTCTGCAATTCCTGATACCAAAATCATTCAATACGCAGATGATTATACCTTAGTCTGCTCTGCCTCTAACCTCTCTGAATTGCTCACTAAAACCCAAACTGCTCTTTCAACCACCAAAAACTGGATGCGCCAAAACCACCTCTCTCTCAATGCCAATAAATCTAAAATTTTACTGTTCCCCCAACAAAGACTCATTCCTATAACAAAGATACTTTCAGAGTCCTGAGTCAAACCAACTCACCTACAGAAGTGGTTCCATCGGCCAAACTACTCGGCATTACTAAAGATGAATACCTTAAGTTTGACATCCACATTCTGCAAAATATTAAGAGAACCCACAAAAAACTTGGTATGCTATTCAGGAATAATCACTTTCTCTCACACTCTGCCAGGCACACTCTGGCCACTACCTATCTTCTGCCCTCCTTACTATACAAAGGTCCTCTCCTAACCAGCCTGTCCTCCTCCATCACCTCCAAACTAGAAAACTGCTATAATAAAATCTCTAAATTTGCCACCAAATCCAAACATTCCACCCATCATTGCCTTAACCTGCAATCTCTGAATTGGCTAGAACTCCCAAACTACCTAAACTACATCCAACTCACCACTGCTCATAGACTCGTATTTCACCCTTCTAAATGTCCGTACCCTAATAGAACTCTCAGATCTGAACATCAAAACTTGATAGCTATCCCTAAGCCCAAATGTCCTGCTGGCCAACTCCTCCTCTCTTTCTCACTAGGTAAAAAATGGAATTCTCTCCCTTTCACTCTAAGAACTATACCAAATTCAGAAAACTTCAAAATCCAGCTTTTCAAACACCTGTCCGCTAAATGGAAATGTACCTACCTCCACCCGACCTAAATCCACCCAACTACTTGCCCATAAAATGTTTTTGTTTCTTCTCTCCCAGGTTCCTAAGCTCTCTAAATCTCCCGTACCTTGTTTTTCTATGACTGTATCCAAGCTCTCTTCATTTCCTAGAGCTACCTACCCCTCATCACAACTGTGTAAATATTGTAAATAGTTTCATACTTTAAATGTGTACTTGTAAAGGTTTTATATTTCTATTTTAAAGGTGTGTATGTAAAGTGTTTTCCCCACATACTATGCAATGAGTGCTCACATAAATGAACCTGTATAACCCTTAAGATCATCTACAATGATGTTTGTCTGACTATTGTGCAACACTGTATGTACATTTGTTGCAATTTGTTCTAGATAATGTATCTTTACAGTTCTGTATTACTATATCTGTACTGTATTATGTATTTGGAGCTTTTCTCCCCGGGCCTCCACTGAAAACGGGTCCCTTGGGCCCAGTGGACTTCCCCAGTAATCAAACTGGAAATAAATAAATATGAAATGAGTCTCATGGACAAGCTGATGACAGAATTAAGGGTGGCGAGCTGAGCATTGACCTTATCTACTGCCGCAACAGGTACAGCTCCTTGAAAGGAGTCTGTAAGTTCCTTTAACAGATCCCACTGTAGTCTGGTGAAGTGGGTGAGGTAGTTCAGTGACCGCAAGGAAAAGGTTGCTGATGAAAATATGTGCTTTCCCTACCTATCCATGGTCCTAGAATCCTTGTTAGGAGGATGGATAGATGAGCTGGTCTTGGACAGTTCTTTTTTTTGGTGGCTGCCGCCACAACCATGGCATCCACTGCTACACCTTTAGTCAAAACGGTTTGTCCTTTGGGGCTGTGATGTATTTATTTGACCTCCGAGGAGGTTCTATAGAGTCTGGGGTCTCCTAAGCCTTCGGACAGAGCAACGCAATAAGCTCATCAGAAGGTGGAGTCACCCAAAAGGTTGAAGGGCGAGACCCAAAGGCCTTCAGGTACACCGACTCCTCGGCCAAAGAGGTTGTGGACTGCCAGTCACCCCTCTGCTTCAAAATTCCCAGGATGTCTCCAAAGGAGATATCATCAGAAGGTGATCGTTGGGACCCTTCTGCTTCATCGAGATCAGTGTCTGAAATGATAGACTCCTCTGAGGATTCAAGATGCTTCCTCTTGCAGGTCATCTTCCGAGGGGCCACCTCAGTGGGATATTCTGGACAGGTTTCAAAAGAGGGAGGAGTCCCCTAACGGACAACCTGAGTCCTGGGATCTTTGTGGTCCTGTGGACAGGATGTGTGAGAGGCTGAAGACACCTGGGCAGAGTGGGGAGGAAGATCCGATGGAGACTTTGAAGTAGTCAGCACCCTCCTCATAACAGTACTGTTATTGAAAAGGAAAAAAAACTATTAAGAGAAAATATTTAAAAGATATAAACTGAAAAACATTTAGCACAGAGCTTGCTGGCAGAAACTCTTTTTTCGCAGAACAGCAAATGAGAACTGAGGAAGCTAGAGCATTGCAGTATGGGTAAAGAGGGATGCTCATGAGCTTTGCTGAAGACCTCGAGCTTTTAGAATGGCCGAGATGGATCCGACCCCATCAGTGAGAATAAAGGTAAAATTAACAGCATCACATCATATGTTAAAATCTATTTATAGCTCATCATCATCAAATAATATATTGCTGTTGAAACAAATTCTTGTTTTGAATTGTTGAAACTTCCAGAGCGAATTAATTTGCAGTACTCACACTCATCACAAAGTGGGCCTTCTCGGGTTCCCCACTGGAACCCCTGGACGATACTGTCTTTTACAGATCCCAGCAGAGCTTTATCAACCTGTAGAGAAAACAAAAATGTAGGAATTACTTACTGTGACATGCCACAGATAATTAAGAAAAATATTATCAATATTAATGAAATGTCATACTTACACATGTGTAGATACATAAATGTAAGCAAGAATTTCCAATAGGGTAGGCGTTACAGAGAAACAATGTGGGCATTATGTGAGGTCTAATGCTTAAGATGAAGTGCCCTCCGCACTCCTGGAAGATGCATTACGCCCCTATAATACCTAAACTGGAAGGTACTACTGTGCTTAGAAATGGCCTCTGTGTTATGTTTGCTAGTACTGTGGAGATTGCTGGATTTGTGCATGCAGCATGTGTCTCTCTCTTTTTCTAGATGCTTTGAAGTTTCTGTGTATTGCAGTAATATTGTGTTATACCTGTGATTACACAACTTCAGGTACAAGTTTAATAACAGTATAGCAGTTGACTGTGACATGTTTGACACTGTAAATAAAATATAAAAGCCTATTTTTTTTTATTTTTAAACAAAAATAATGACTGTGGACTATTTGCTGGATTAATATATCTTTATAAAGTATGTTTAATGTTTTCTTATTACTTGATGTCTCTTGTTTCTTATTTCTATGTCTGTAAAAAGAGAAAGAAGCACTTAATTCAATGTTACAGTTTTACTTGCTGTGTTTGTTTGCCATATATGTGGTGCTCCTTTCTTTTATAAATTTAGAAAATGATTTATATTGTATAAGTAGGGCAAAACTGTGCTTTACTTGTTCAACTTAAAATACTTCTGTTACTTTTAAATTTATTTTGACTCACAGCTATAAGCAATTCTAAGTTATGTACTTAACCATAACTTGGCATCTGTGTTGTCCCTTTTTCATTCTTCCTTACTTAGGGATCTAGGATCTGACTGTCGGTTTCAATACAGCCATTTTCTGACAAACTTCAGGTTTATGCCTCAAGCTCCTCCCTTTGCCCATAATCCCCTACAGCATCCCTAAAAGCCTTCAGATCGAATTTGCTGTCTTCTATATGCGTACATCTGTATAAAACTGCCACAATCTAGTAACAAACATAAACCACCGAAGAGGTTTAATATCCCGAGCAGGCTACGAAGAACTTATGGGTTCTGAAAAATATCCAGGAAACTTCTAGGAACGAAGATAGGGGGATCGATGGGGTGAAGTGGAGAAGAATGAAAAATGGACAACACAGATGCAAAGTTATGGCAAGTACATAACTTATAAATCTGATGTTGTCCTTTTCATTCTTCCTCACTACCAGGTCAGAGTACCCAGCTACATAATTCTTGGGTGGCCTTCATGGAAGGATACGACAGAGCAATGTTGAACCACAAGCAGCTCTGTTTCTGGAGATAATGTCAAGCTTGTAATGAGTAACAAAGCTATATATATATATAGTAGACCAAGTGGCTGCTGCACAAATATCGTCCATAGAAGATCTGGATGAAAATGCAGCTGACTGAAGTTGACATGGACCTAGATAAATGGGCTTTAGGTGGACGAAGAAGAAAAGGACACAAAAAGCTAATCAGGCCTTGTATGCTGCTTTGTTCTGTGAAGATAAAATTGTAACTGTTGATGCACATCTAAAAGGTGTAGCATATATTCACCTTTGCTCGAAAAGTTAGGAAAAAATACCAGGAGTTGAGCAGATTGTTTAAGGTTCGACTTAGTGGCAACCTTGGGGATGAAGGAGGGATTAGTTTGAGGAGCTACTTTGTCCTTGTGGAAGACAATATAAAGGGGTTTTGCTGATAACACCTGCAATTCAGAAATTCTCTTTGTCGAAGTAACCGCTACAAGCAGAACAGAAATATATTTTAAATCACAGGTAAATGCTGGCTCAAAAGGTTTCTGGTTTAATTCCTGTAGGACTACCATCACGTCCCATGGTGGAGAAGGTTCATTAACTGGAGGTCGGTGAAGAAAACTCCCTTCAAAAAAGCTTTGCATAATTTAGTAGAAGGCAAGGGAAAATTCTGGCTTCCTGAGTGAAAACTAGACATTGCCACTAGCTGTAGCTTAATGGTGGAAAACCTAGTTCCTTGATCAAAGAGGAGACTAAGGAAAAGTAAAATGTCAGGGATTGAAGCTGAAAAGGGATCAATGTTCTATTTACAAGCCCATACAAAAAAACTTTTCCACTTACTCTTGTAGAGTTTTTTTTTTTTTTTTTTTTTTACTGGAAGACTTCTGAGATGCCAAAACAATGCGATGTACTGCGGAAGTGAGCCTGGACTGTCTAACAATCACTGGAATTGGAAAAACCATGCGGTTAGTTTGAAGGTGTGTAGATTGGGGTGCTGGAGTTCTGATGGTTAAGACAGGAGATCCCAAGAGGGCTCCATAATCCATGTAAGATACTTGAGATGAGACCATGGAAAGGTGAACCACACCCGGTGAGGCCAAAAGGGGGCAATGAAGATGACTGAACTGTTAGACCTCCTCGCTTTCTGAAGAAATCTTGGGGTCAGAGGAAGAGGGGTATAAGCAGAGAGGAGATCCAGGGGCCAATCATGGACTAGTGCATCCCTCGGGGACTCGCCCTGAGGAGGATCAGAGTGAAATACTTGCTACACTTGTTGAGGGGAGAGGCAAATAGGTCACAGCAAGGCTGGCTCTAACAGCTGAAGATCCTGTTCGCTACTGATTGGTTGAGGGACTACTCGTGAGGCATCAGAATGGACTTGCTCAGTCTGTCTGCCAACACAGTGTTTTTCCCCAAGTATGTGCATGGCAACTAGAAAGCGGCCGGAAGAGATCGCCCATTCCCAGACCCTCAAGGCTTCCCTGCATAATGGGTAAGAATGAGCTCCTCCTTGTTTGCTGATATACTAGACAACTGACATGTTGTCTGTGTGTATAGCAATGGTCCCAAGAGGGAGGTTGTCCTAAAAAGGCTTGCAACGCCAGGACTACTGTCATCTCTAGGACGCTGAAATGCAACTTGGTCTCTAACGGGGAGCTACATGCCTTGGACCAACTTCCCATTGAAATGCCCCCCCCCCTCCCAGCTGGGAAAGATCCATGGTCACTGTGGCTATTGGCGGGGAAGATAAAAAGGCCTGCCCAAGTGCAGGTCCTGGCATAGACTCCACTATTGAACATGATGTTTGCAGATTAGAGTGAGTTTTACAGGCATAAAAAGAGGATGATGGGGGACTGACCATTGAACCGCTAACATCCATTGGAGTATCCACATGAAAAACCTGGTCAGGGGGACTAGTAACAGTCGCTGACATTGATTCCAGCACTTGTAATACCAGTCTCGCAGGAAGAGAAGGATGAGATAGCATGCCCATTATCTGATTTCTTAAGTAGAGAATTCTGTGTGTTAGAAGATAAGCTACTGTGTGTGCAAGGTGTATAGCTGAGTCCCTACGAATTCCAGGTTATGCATCAGAGTTAGCTTTGATTTTGCCAAGTTTATGGAAATTCCTAAAAAGTTTGAGATGTTCATAAGATAATTTCTGGTTTGAATTAGATGATGCCTGGTTACGGCAGTAAAGAGCCAATCTTCTAGTTATGGAAACAGCTAGAATCCTCTGAGTCTCAAGTGAGCTGCAACCACTGGCATGCACTTGGTGAACACCAAGGGGGCTGTGGTAAGACCAAAGGGTAGTGCCCTGAATTGACAGTGATTGGCTCCCAGCCCGAAGCACAGAAATTTCCTGGACAGCCAGTGTATCTTTATGTGATAGTACCAGTCCTGGAAATCTATGGAGCATATCCAATCGTCCTTGTGCAGAAGAGGCAGAATGGACTGTACTGTAACTATTTAGAACTTGGACTTCTTCACAAATTTATATAGTTTGCTTAGATCCAGGATCGGTTGGAGGTCCCTGATTTTCTTTGGCACCAAAAAGAAGGGATAGTAAGTTCTGAATGCTATCTGTTCAGTTGGGACCTTTAGGATGGCTATTTTTTGAAGCATTTTCTGGATTTCTAAGGCTGCTGACTCCCTCTGACTGGGTGGAATGTCAGGGAGTTTCCTGTTTAGTCTTGGAGGATGAAGGGAAAAGGGAATGTAACAGCCTCTGGATATAATGGAAAGCACCCATTGTGTAATACTTGTCCATGCTTCTGGGTGCAGTGAAAAATGTCCCACAACTGCCTAAAGAGAAGAGCAGATGGGCAGCTCTTCAAGAGCTCTGAAAGGGCCTTTCAGGAAAAGAATCCCTAAAGCCCTGGTTATGTGGATTCCCTATGTCTCTAGGGTGACGCTTGCCATTGAAACCTCCTCCCTCTTTCTCCAGAAGAGGAATCACCCTGTGAGTCCTAAAAAGAAGCCTGAGACTTGCAGAACCAAATTTTCTTGCCACCTTGTTGGTTCCTGGAGAAGATACGCTGAGGTGTAGGAAATTTGTTTCCAATGGCAGACAGGGTCTTTCCCTCCTGCTCACTGCGGGTAAGCTTTTCCTTAACTGATGGTCTGAAAAGGGAGGAACCATTGAAAGGGGCATTAACAAAAGCTGTCTTAAAGGGTTCATTGAAATTGCACAACCTCATCCAGGCATGCTGCCGTATGGCTATGCTTAAACCAGCTGCTAGAGAGGTGCCTTCCACAGCATGAGAAATGAACCTCATCAATGAGTTAGCTATGGGTGACAGAGTGGTCAGCTGTGGAGAAACCTTCTTAAGGTCCTCCACTGACATGGACTCAGCGACAGAATGTGAGAGCTCTTTGATCAAATCTCTCTGCAAATGGGTGAAATGGGCCATAAAATTAAACAACCTCTGTGTGAAAGTAGCTGAAGGGTAGACATGCTTCCCAAACCTGCCCATAACCCTGGACTCCATGTTTGGGGGATTGACATTGGAACTCTGCTGTGCCAGCTCCTTCTTTGTGGCTGCTGCGACAACCACAGCAACTCCCTTATTCCAGAACTGGCTGTCGTGGGTGGAGAAAGGATTTTATCTGGACAGTTTGGAATCATTTCAACACTGGCTGGCTCCTTCCATGCCCGACAGAAGACAAGGTAGATAAGCTCATCCGCCTGGGGGATCACCCAAGATGTAGATGGGCAAGCCCCGAAAGCCTCCAGAAACACAGTCTTTTCAGGAGAAGGATTTTGGGCAGAACATCCATCTCTTTGCGAGACACCATGGGAAAGTCTATGTGCCTCCTTTTGCACAGCCTCTTTCAAGGAACCTCCTCAAGTGGGATGGTCCAGGGAGGTATCAGAAGAGTAGGAGGGTCCCTGTGTTAGACTTACATAGAGACCTTCTGGAACTGGCTGACCCAATGGAACATGAATGATGGGCTCAGTACTCAAAACAGAATGAGGATGGGAAGTAGGAATCAAGATAGAAAAAGTCAGTTCTCTGGCTGCAGAAAAGATCCTTTCTACAACCTGAAAGGCTGACAGACCCAGAGAAACCTCTCCCTCACCCTTAGAGCTGAAGCCTCCGAGGGACAGGAAATCAGGGCCAGTCCTGGATCTGCACCGTCTGGAGAGAATCAGACCTGAGGTATCTAGTACCAAGGTGCCCAGAGGTAGGGAATGATCTGTACAAATTGGTGCCAAACCCTGCCCCTTGGACCAGGTACAGACCTCTCGACTCAGAGACCGCCTCTGATCCAAGGACAACTGAATCGAGCTGATCAGGGTGACTGTCAAATCCGACGTTTAGGGCTTCTTAGGATCAAACTGCATATCTCTCGGGGATCTCAAATCCTTGGGCTCCAAAACCGATGGACGGACTGGAAAAGGAGAAAGTCACTGTTGGACTGGAGAGTTCAAGGATCTGGTGGGGTATGTAGCTGAAATGACCATCTTCTGAATTTGAGCCCTAAGGAACTTCTGCATCATCCTGTCCATGTCAAGTTCAGAGAAGCTCCTGAAAGACCTAGACGAGGTGGTGAAGGGCAGTCTCGAGGGCTTGGTTGGTGTCTGAAGAATCTTGGGTGGCAGCGATGGAGACACTGCCTGTAATGTCAGTTCTGGTGTATCATCTCTAGCTCTTGGATCCAAGTTTAAACTAGAGAAAAGAGAACTTAGACCACTTTGTTTTTTTTTTGGGGGGGGGGGGCATACAAAGAGAAAAAGAACTAAACACTTAACCTAACACACACACACAGACAGACACAGACACAGACACAGACTCGCTCGCTCACTCACTCACTCACTCACTCACTCACTCACCCACTCACCCACTCACCCACTCACTCGCTCACCCACTCACTCGCTCACCCGCTCAGCTCACTCGCTCGCTCGCTCACTCACTCGCTCACTCACTCACTCGCTCACTCACTCACTCACTCGCTCTAATTCTCTCTAAGAAATAAGTACGGCAGCAAGGAACCGGAATAGAAAAAACCTATTGGAAAGGAAGAATGAGAAAACTAGAACAGTACACACACTACCTAACCTACTTAACACATGCATACACTCACTAAAAAACAATCAGACTAAAAAATTATTACAAAGTGAAAAAGCAAAGAGAGAATCTTACACTATGGAAAGGAAAGAGAAGCAAAAAAAAAGTTTGACTTAACAGAATCACAAACTGCAGACAGGCTTGATCTTCCGGTCTGACTGGAATAGTGACAAATGAGATATGAGGGCTTAGGGATGCTCTAGTGGATTATGGGTAAAGGGAGAAGCCTGAGGCTTGGATCTGAAGTATGCTGGAAAGCGCCGTATCAGATTCGACGGTCGGATCCTAGACCCCGTAATAAGGAAGAATGAAGAGAACATCAAATCTGTTGTTGTTGCAGACTAACAGGAAATGGGACACTGATGCCTCAAGAACAGAGTACTAACAAGCATGAATGAGTGCAGGCGAGATGGTAGGAATATCGGGTCTATATTATATCCTCGAACACTTAAAAAAGCGAACGCTGATTGATAGAACTTATTTTCGCGAAACTGCAAAATATCGAAGCAGCAGAAACTCGAATTTTTTCCTAGGGAAAGAATTCGGTTGTCCGTTTCTGTTGCTTCGGTATTTTCAGTGTTATGGTGGAAAGTTACAGGTCAGATTCAGGTAAGTGTGCGATTGTGTGGATGTGAGTGTTAGGGTGATTTAGGTGAGTTAGGGTTAGGGCTCAGGTTAGGTGTGTGTGCGATTGAGTGGACATGAGGGTTAGGGTGGATTTAAGTGAGTTAGGGTTAGGGAGCGGGTGAGGTGAGTGTGCGATAGTGACGGACCTTAGGGTTAGAGTTTGGGTTAAGGTAAGTGGGTAGTTAGTGGTGTGTGCATAGTTTAGTGTAGGGTTAGGTATCAGATTTTAGGTGTATGTGTGTGGATTTCTGTTTGTTTGGTGTGCTTGTGTTGTGTGTATGTGTTTTGGATCAGCGATTGTTTTCCCTGGGAAAAAAAATCGCTGATCTGACAGTTCGAAACTGTAAGCTTTCGCTTAAATTAGGTCAATCAATCAGCGTTCGCTTTTTTAAGCGTTCGATGATATAATATGGACCTGGAATATCAATAGGACACAGTACTTTGTAAATACATATATAGTTTTCCAGGTAGCATAGCCTTAAATATTTGAAAGGAGAATCAGTTTGTGGTTATTCCAAGAAATAAAAGGCACATTTATGCAAAACAACAAGACCGCCTTCCCTACCAGGGCTTGATCTCAGAGTACAGCAAAGAGAAAGGGATAGGGGAATTTTAAGTTAAAGACCAGCTCTGGTAGAGTTTTTAGTTGAGTCTAGAACATAATCAGCTGTTATAAAATGGATAACTACTAGGGCATATAAAAATACTGCATGATAACTATAAGAATCAAGCAGTGGAGGTTAAAAAAAATTGGGAAGAGAAGAAACCAATGGGAAGGCGTATGTATGGTCTTCAAATATGCAGCCAAGTCCAGAAGGTTTAGGATCTTTGCTTGTATTTGAACAAGAAGTTATGTACTCACCATAACGTTCGATGTATGTAGTCCATCTCGCCTCACATTCTTACCCGTGGGTTCGGAGCCGAATATCGGCTCTGACTCGGCCAAACTTTTCTAGCTCGAAGTCTTCTATTGGCTGGGCTAAGGAGGTATCCCATGCAGCACTGCTCTATATCCCCAGATCTAGTTTGCTGCGAACACCACCCTCATACTTCATGCATAACAAAATCCCAACAAGAGGAATAAACTAAAGATGAAGGGAACTCTAAAAACCAAACCTAACCTCCAGATCCTCCACGACGGGGGACGGTGGGAGGGTAAGTAAGAATGTGAGGCGAGATGGACTACATACACCGAACGTTATGGTGAGTACATAACTTCTTGATGTTATGTAGTCCAATCTCGCCTACATTCTTACCCGTGGGACAGTGTCCCCAGCACCTACATCCTGGGAGGCTCAAAGGAAGATACTCCTGAGTACTGTGGAACCAAAGAAAGACCTGCCCCTAGATACCATGTCCAGTTTGTAATGAGTAATAAAGGTGTGAGGAGATGCCCAGGTAGCTGCAGCACAAACATCTTCCATCGACAATCTGGCGTGGTAGGCTGTAGATGCAGATGCAGCCCTAATAGAGTGAGCCTTGACTGGAAATGGTAGGTCTTTCTCCCCTGAAGAATAAATGAAAGAAATACAATTTGATATCCATCTGGATAGGGTGATCTTGGAGACAGGGGACCCAATTCTGTTTTCCGAAAAGGAGACAAACAACTGATCAGATTTTCGGAGATCTTTGGTCCTGTGCAGATAGAAACGTAACTGTCTGTGTACATCTAGTTGATGAAATTTAAATTCTGCCTTGTTTGAAAAGTGGGGAAAAAACACGGGCAACTCAATAGACTGATTGAGATTAGATATGGACGCCACTTTAGGAAGAAAATAAGGGTTTGGTCTAAGAGACACCCTGTCTTTATGAAAGATCAAGTATGGAGGTTTGATAGAAAGATCCTGAATTTCTGAAACGCGTCTGGCTGATGGGATAGCTATTAAGAAGGCTGATGGGATAGCTATTAAGAAGGCCGTTTTCCAGGTCAAGAATTTCAAGGCACAGGTAGCAGCAGGTTCAAATGGTGGTGAAGTAAGGGCTTGCAAAACAAAATTTAGATCCCAGGCATAATAGGTTCTGAGACAGGAGGGCGAAGTAACAGAGTGCCCTTCAGGAAAGCCTTATGGAGCCTTACGGCCATCAGACTATGCTCATTAGCAATATGAAAATTAGAAAAGGCTGCTAACTGAACTTTAATGGTAGCGGACGCTGAGCCCTGCTGGAAAAGCATAGACAAGAACTCCAAGACGGAAGCAATTGGAGCTGTGTAAGGGTCAATTCCCTGGGCAAGAGCCCAAATAGAAAATCTCTTCCATTTGCTGGAATAAATTCTCCTAGTAGAGAGCTTATGAGAGGACGATAAAATGTGAACCACCTCAGGTGAAAAATGATGAAGCCTAACTAGCGACGGTATTGGAGAAGCCAGGCTGTCAACCTGAGGGTCCGCAGAGAAGGGTGGAACTGTCCCGACATGTGTGTCAGTAGGTCTGGTACTGGGTCCAGAGTCCAAGGAGGGTCCACCATGTATGGATGGAGAAAGGGGAATCAGACTTGATGAGGCCAGTGTGGGGCAATCAGGATCATTCTGCTTCCCAAGGATTGCGCTTTCTGAATCACTCTTGATAGCAAGGGGAAAGGAGGGAAAGCATAGAGCAGACCGGCGGGCCAACCGTGGACTAGAGCGTCCCTGGGTGACTCCCCCTGTGGGGGGATCAGCGAGAAGTAGCTGCTGCATTTGGCATTGAGGGGGCTGGCAAAAAGATCGCAGCAAGGCTGACCCCCATCTGCTGAAGATTCGTTCTGCAATCAGACGATTCAGGGACCACTTGTAAGGCATCAGAATAGCTCTGCTTAGCTTGTCTGCTATCACGTTGGACTTTCCCGGAATGTGCGTTACAACCAGGAACCGATGGGAATAAACTGCCCACTGCCACACTCGCATGGCCTCTCTGCACAGGGGGTATGATCTGGTTCCTCCTTGCTTGTTCAGATACCACACAACGGACATGTTGTCCGAGTGTACCGCAATAGTCCCGAGAGGAAGAAAGCCCTGAAGTGCCTGCAACGCAAGTAACACCGCTCTCATCTCTAGGACGTTGATGTGCAGATGTATCTCATGATCTTGCCACGTGCCTTGGACTGTCCTGCCAAGATAATGTCCCCCCCCCCCCCAATCTGGGAGGCGTCCGTGGTCATTGTGGCAACTGGGGTTGATGGAACGAAGGGTTTCCCCCTGTCCAGATTGTTGGTGCAAAGCCACCATCTGAGATCCTGTTTGCATCTGTCCGTGAGCAAGATCTGATGTGAAAGTGGGAGTCTTTGGAGAGACCACTGGGCAAAAAGGAGCCATTGAAGGAGCCTCATGTGGAATTTCGCTAGAGTGACTAACATAATTGTTGCCGCCATAGTGCCCAGGAGTTGAACAACCCATCTTGCCTTTACTTTCCTGAGGGGTAACAGGGCTTGCACCTGAATTTGTAAGACTGTGATTCTTTCCTGCGGTAGAAAGGCTCGCATCTGAACGGTGTCTAGCTCCGCACCTATAAAGATGACACGCTGTGAGGGCAACAAGGCAGATTTTTCCCAGTTCAGTGTTATGCCTACCTGCTGACAGAGTGTGATGGTAGCGTCCCTGGTTTGTATTAGTAGATGCCTGGTGGGGGCGGTGAGGAGCCAGTCGTCCAGATACGGAAACACTTGGAATCCTTGACGTCTCAAGTGAGCCTTCACCACCCGCCAAACACTTGGTGAACACCCTGGGGGCTGTGGTGAGACCAAAGGGCATGGCTCGAAACTGGAAATGACTGGCTCCCAGCCGGAAGCGTAGGTGACTCCTGGATGCCCTGTCCATCTTGATATGGTAGTCAGCATCCTTGAGGTCGATGGAGCACATCCATACGTCTTTTCCCAACAATGGGAAAATCGACTGAAGAGTGACCATTTGGAACTTGGACTTTGGTACATAGTGGTTTAGTTGGCTGAGATCTAGAATGGGTCTCAGGTCCCCTGTTCTTTTCGGCACCAAAAAGAATCTTGAGTAAGTCCCTAATCTGATCTGGTCTGAGGGGACATACTGGATGACTCCTTTTTCTAGCAGCTTTAAAACTTCTGAAGCTGCCAGATCCCTTTTGACTGGGTGAAACGTCCAGGATACTCCTGATTGGAGGGGGATCTGACGAGAAGGGGATGGCATAACCTCCGGAAATTATTCGTAATACCCATTGGTCCTGGGTAATGCTTTCCCAGGTTTTCGGGTATAATGACATTCGGCCCCCGACTGGCTCCGGAAACACACAGTCGGGCAATCCCATCAGGGACGATGGTAGGGAGAACCGCGAAAGGAATCGCGGTCTCCCGAATTGCGGGGGCCTCCCCTGCCTCTAGGGCAGTGTCTCCCTGAATAACCTCCCCCACTCTGCCTCTGGAGGGGGGCTCACCTTGTGCACCGGGAAAAAACTTCTGTGATTTCTTGAACCACATCTTCCCACCTCTCTGGGCCTTGGGATAAGGTCTAGAGGGGAGGGAAAAATGGACCCCTACAGCAGACAGAGTCTTTTCCTCTTGCTCGCACCTGGTGAGGGTGTCTTTCACCTTGGTTCCGAACAAAGAGGAACCATCAAAGGGGGAGTCGGTGAAAGAAGACTTGAAGGCCTCCGAGAAATGACAAAGGCGCATCCAGGCTTGCCTCCTAAGGGCGACCCCTCAGCTTGCTGCCCTACTCGATCTCTCAGCTGCATAGGAAATGAGCTGCATGGACGAGTTAACAATGGAGTTGAGGGTAGACACCTGGGCGTTAACCGTCTGGGCCACCGCCTCCGGAACGTTACCTGCTAGAGTATCTCCTAACTCCTTGAGGAGATCTCTCTGGAGCAGAGTAAAATGAGATAGGTAGTTCAGCGACAGTAAGGTAAAGGTTACCGACGAGAGGGTATGCTTCTCGTACCGGTCCATGGTCCTAGACTCCTTGTTAGGAGGATGGACGGAGGAAGACGTCTCGGCTACTTCCTTCTGAGTGGCCGCCGCCACCACCATGGCATCTACAGGGACTCCTTTGGACAAAAACTCCTTACCTGGGGGAGCCGATAGAAATTTATTGGGTCTGCTGGGTATGGGTTCCACAGAATCAGGGTTCTCCCACAACCTTTGACAAATTAAATCCAAGAGCTCGTTGAAGGGTGGAGACACCCAGGAGGCAGAGGGTTGAGCACCAAAGGCCTTAAGGAAGACCAACTCCTCCTCGGAGGGGGCTTTGGACGGCCAGTCACTTCTCTGTTTCAATATCTCCAGAATGTCGGAGAAAGAAACATCGTCAGAGGATGACTTGGGGGACCCCGCCGATTCCTCGAGGTCGGTATCTGAGGTGAGAGACTCATCCTGGGAGTCTATGTGCTTCCTCTTGCACGTTTTCTTTCTAGGGGGCTCTTCAGGCACAGACTCTGAGGGGCCCTCAGAAACTTGGGGACCACTTGTGGGGGTATCCCTAGGCCTTGGGGCTCTGCTGTCTACAGATAGGTGATGATCAGAGGCTCTAGCCAGAGTGGAGGGGGAAGGAATGACCGATCCGCATGATGTGGCTTAAGACCTGGCCAGCGTGCTCTGCATGGCCTCAAAGGCTGGCACCCCCCCACGAGTCCGAGGACAGGCCGGCCTCCGAGACCATGACAGGGGTCGGGGTTCCACGAGCCGAGGCACCGAGCGGGAGACTTGAAACCGAAAGGTGTCCCGAGGTGTCCCCCTCGGGTCCGACTGAAGAAACCAGAGTCCCGAACCCTGTGGATGGGGCCGACAGGGTCGGAGCCGATGTCGGTACCGATAAGCCTGGAGGGGGCACATCACATGGAGCAGAGCATTCCGGCTCCGAAGACAGAGATGCGCTCGGAGGAGGAACAATCGAAGAAGGTATCGGGATGGGCTCTGGAGTCGACTGGGTCGGAGCCGAGAACAATTTAGCCAAAACCGGAGACTGAAGGAGCCTCTGCACCACCCTATCGACATCCATATCTGAAAGTGTCCTGGAGGATTTGGAGGAGAGGGAGGGAGATCGAGATCTCCTCTCAGGTGACCCTGGTCTAGTACTGGGCGATCGGCTCCGAAGAGGTTCCAATATAATTGGAGCCGATGCTGGTTCCATTACTACCGACACTTCCTGCGGCCCCGAGTACAGTGGAGATGAGGAGGTCGAATCTAGTCTAATTACTTTCTCCGATGGCTCCGAAGAGACAGACGGAACCGGAGATCTCTTTTTTGACTTAGTAGATTTTGATTTCGACTTAGAGCTGGAAGCAGAATCCATAGCCTCTTCAAAAGATGGTTTTAAGAGTCCCTTCAAGATTAGCTTATTCTTTCTCTCTTGGAGCACCATGGGACTAAAGGAATGGCAGAAGCTGCAGGACTCCTGCAAATGGATTGCTCCCAGACAATAAACACATACTGAGTGTCTGTCGGTGATGGACATCTTGTAACCGCACTTAAAGCACTTTTTAAAACCCGAAGGTTTGTGCTCCTTCTGATCTTTGGACATCCTTAGGTTATACACAAAAAAACGCCAAACGAGCAGTCACAGCAGAACTGAAAACTACGGCGAAATGAAAACTAGAGTCACCACACCCCACGCAAAGTGCGGGAACAACAAATAGTCACAACAACAGAGCCACACACAAAAACGCAACAAAACCTCTAACTAAAATGGTTAGGAGACACTAAAAAAAACTCTAATTTAAACATTTTTTTTTCTTTTAACAAGACAAAAACACAGGCACAAGAAAAAGGACAGACTAGGTCCTCTAACTAAAACGGGCCTAGCCCGCTGGAACAGTTAGTAGGATACCAACAAACACCCACACTACAACAATACACAACAACAACAAGGAAGTGGCTATTAAAATAGCTTTTGTTGATCCAATACTCTCAAAAAGATGAAGAAAAAAGGGTACTTAGCCACACCCAAGTGAGACCACGTCCAAGCTACACGAGCGGCAAACGAGATCTGAGGATATAGAGCAGTGCAGCCAATAGAAGACTTCGAGCTAGAAAAGTTTGGCTGAGTTGGAGCCAATATTCGGCTCCGAACCCACGGGTAAGAATGTAGGCGAGATTGGACTACATAACATCAGGTATTTTTATACCCAAACAGACTTCAAAGAATGTTTCCTCAGGTGGAGAGCAAATGTTGGAGGTGTGATGGAAAGGAAACAGGTAGCTGGGAACATATGTTTGGGAGTGTAATAATTTGGCAGATTTTAAAAAATTCTCTACAGAGTACTATATCAGAAATATTAGTGAACAAATGTCTGTAAGTAAGGAAATTATTATTTCTAAGTTTAATTCTAGCCAAAAAGCTATTGCTAGAAAATAGAAATCAAATCAAATTCTACACCAACTATATTTGAGGTACTGAATATTATAAAAGAGATACAATAACTGAGAGATCTTTAAAAAAAGAAAGGGGCAAATTACACAGAAGTGGTTTTATGAATCTCAGCAACTAAGCATTACTGCGTTTAACCACATAACTGTAAGATGTGCTGTCATAAACTAATCATATGACAACCACCATGTGATGGCCATCAGGAACAACATTCCAAAAAGACAAACTCAATAAAAAACACTGAAAAAGAGGCTTTGAACTAGAGATGGGCAAGCAGACTGTAATTTATTAGGTCTAGGTCCCAAGTAAGAAAGTTTTCTTCGAAGTAAGGTGGAATGAAGGACTCCTTTAACTCATTCACACCTACAACACATGTGTTTAGTTCTATGCTTGCAGTAACCACTCAATTGGGCTTCCTTGTTTTAAAAGAACTTAAACTGCATCAATGTCAGACAGCAATGAGCAATAAATATACACTGATCTTAAATTAAGCACTAAATCTTTAACATTTGTTAACACGTGCACTGGTTGCTGACTGGAACCTGGGTCACCTGGGCTGCAGTCAGGGCTTTATCCCTCTATATCACAGGACTGATAGTAACTTGCCTGATTTACAAGGAACCTCAAAACTCAAAGCTAGATGAAGAAGTTATCCACTGTAAGAGGGAGAATGGGATTGTAGTCCTGAACAATCTGGGAGGGTTATCAATGATTAAACAATACAATAAAAAAGTACAACTATGTAAATAAACTCATTGAACAACTCAGTACTATACAGATATTTCTTAAACTTGAAAATCACCCATGGTTTTTCAGGACAGATTTTTAGAGCAGTTGATTAGCCAAGTGCAGAACTGGTCTCCTCCCCATGTTTACATCATCATTAGAATATACAAATGTAAAGGGAAGAACAGCCCATGCCATCTTCTGTTCCTCTTCCCGAAGGAAAAGCATCCATATTCTACCTAAAGTATGCCTGGGAAGCAAGTGTTCATTAACTGGAACCAAGCAGTCAACCCCGACACCTAATTTGCTCAACGCAGGAGTATGCAAGGGTGATGAAAACAACTTTGTGCAAAATGCCCACCCTAAGGAAGGACTCAAACTACAAGCTAGGAAATACTTTTACAACCACACCTCTAGAGGAACTGAATAAGGTCCAGGAGAGATGGAGAACATGTAGGTGGACACTATTGCAGTAGTGATCCTCTTATTTGATCAGTGGTGGTAATGGTGGGTACCCTAAATCAAGTGAATTATGCCTGTCATAAGGATCACTGCCACAGTGCAACTGTAATATATGGGAAGAGTGCTAGTTTGCAGACTACAGCAATCAATAAAGAACAGCAATGTCGAAACCTGTCCTACTTCAGACTGTATATCCAATCAGTGTTTACAGAAGATAATAATAATAGTTTAAGTGGCTACATGGGAGATGTACTGTGCTGAAACAGTCCAGAAGAAAGATGCCAAAGAAGTGGCTTTCCTGGAAGGGGCCTTAACTATCTTAGCACCTTACCATGATATTTGTTGCAGAAGGTGATTTAGTTGATCACACACTTCACAAAGACTCTGCTTAGATAAAGGTATGCATGTTTTCCCTTGTAAGGTGGAAGCAAAGAACAGGTCTGACTGCCTGCAAATTTTAGTCACGGTGTTGTAATACCCAAATTGCCAGAGAACATCTATTGCGTGCAAGATCCCCTTTCACTTGTTCTATGGATTTAGGTAAAATACAGATAACTGGATTTGAGGTATCAAGGGAGGCTTGGTCCTAAGGACTACTTTATCCTCATGAAACACTGTATAAGGTTCTTTACACTACAGGGTTTATAACTCAGTGATATTCCAAGAACAAATGGCTAAAGAAAACAGTGCTTTCCTGTAAAGAAACATCAAGACATCACCAGCAACAAAGCTAACAGGCTGAAATGGAAAAAGAATTATTCACTTATTTAATAATTTATATGTCTGTCTACTGGGGTAGTGCACTGATCAAAACTGACAAAATTCAGACACAGCCCATGTGATTAAATCACACTCAAAATGAGGCTGTAAAGAGAGAAATAAAAAAATAAAAGGCAAAATAATAACATTTAAAAAAATACAATTTGAAACAAATGTTAAAAGTAATACACATGACAAAACTCAGATACTAAGGAGAAGAGAAGTCTCCTGGGAGGCCAAAGAAGGAAGACTCTCATTAAGAAATTGCTTGAATACTGAGGTGGAGGAAATGGAAGAAGTTACTGGTGGGCAACCTTTGGCAGTTGACAAATGGACCATAACTGAGTTGCACCAAAACCTGGCCAAACATTACTGCTATACATTTCAAAATGAGGAGAGCAGAGGCAGATATTAGTTTCACCCATCTCTTGAAGTACTGGACTCAGAATCTCTTCCACAATAGCAAGGAAAAACAGCTGGTTCCTGCTGTTACCCTTCAATAACTCATTCACTGAGGTGAGATTCTTAGCATTCAGGTGCACCATAGTCCTTCCCTGACAGTTTAGAAGTCTGCACTGAGCCAGGACGGATGGCATTCTAAGCTTGTACGCAAGAGCTGGGAGAAACTATAACTGTGTAATGAACTTACTTTAACAGCAAATGTTTAAGTAGGATCACTGTTACATTACTGCAAACTGAAGGGACTTCTAACTCAACATCTAGCCTGACTTAAAGAGCACAGCCCCTTCCACCTCCTGGCTGAATGGACATCCACATCCCAAGAGTTGTAAGGGCATTATCAGTACAAAGTGGATTGCCCACCTATGCCAGCTTTAGCTAATTCTTGCCCTGCAACAGAGAGTGGTGAGTTCATATATGACACCGAGGCAGAGTTCTACCTACTACAGGGGACTTACCACAACCCACCTCCTAGCCATTTGTGCCACATGAGATAGAGTCTAATACTGGGTCCCTACCTGTTTTGATTTGAGGAGGTGAGAAACCCCTCTGATAAGGGCTGATGTGGGTAGAAAGGGAGCCTATCTCATCCCTGGGATGCTTACGGAACAAGAGGGAATGGAACTGGTTTCTCTTTCCTTTTAGTAGCAAAGGTTAAAAAAAAGATACAAAATAGGGGATACAGAGAGAAAAATTACTGCAGCATTGATCCTACTCGAACATCTAATATTATGGAAAGATCCTTGTGCAGCTCTACAATGTGCATCACACAGATCACTGCTGCAGTAGTGCTAACTACTGGGAAGATTCTCTGATCTTAAGAAAATTGGGGTTCAGTAACTATGAAAGGCTGCAGCAGACCCTGCAGGATGGCCATGGGAAAACCTGCCCTGGCTCTAAAGAAAATATACACCATATAATGTTTTAAAAGGTATGGACTATAGACCAAACTGCTGACTCCAATATGGACTGCGTGCTCACTACTGTTGGGAATGTATTAATTACCACTGAGCTTCACTGTGTATGATTTCATGTTCAATTTTTATCAAAAATCAAGTAGCAAAAGGAAATACTGTGCAACACTCACTTTGAGAAGGTTGTTGTGTCTTGTTGCGTCTTTCGGCTTTTCCCGGTTAGGGGTCGTCACAGCAGAACTCCGGTCCGCTAATGATTGGCAGTAGATTTTTACGTGCCGAGTTGCCAGCCCTGACGCACAACCTTCAACGAAGGTACGCCCATTCACGCACGTCTCCACACAGAAGACGCTTTAGCTGAGAATCGAACAGGACAACGTCTTACTGTGAGGCGACAATGCTACCGCAGCACCACCTCGCAGTTCACTCACTTTGAAAAGGACTGCTTGGAAATTGGTTTTCCTTCCCTTTTAATAGCAAACAACAGAAAATGTTGGTCTGATCCTCTTACATCCTGTGTTCTGTCCAGAGAGTATCCCAGTCGCCTACAAACATCAAGAGAATGCAATACCTTTCCCATGTATTTTGGGGTCTATATTAGAACACCGAAGTTTCAAAACTTCGAGTGTTCTAATGTTTGTCTTTTCGGCTTTTCCCGGTTAGGGGTCACCACAGCGAAACTCCGGTCCGCTAATGATTGGCAGTCGATTTTTATGGTGCCGAGTTGCCAGCCCGACCCCCAACCTGCAGTGAAGGCACGCCCATTCACGCATGTCTTTCGAAGGCCACTCGACCGCGGGGAGGACATGCAGACTCCACACAGAAGGCACTCCAGCTGTGAATCGAACAGGAGAACCTCTTGCTGTGAGGTAACAATGCTACCGCTGTACCACTAATATCAAACCCTATTAATCGAAAATTTAAAACATCGAACATACAGAACAGCAAATTTTTTCCTAGGGAAAACATTTGCTGTTCCAAAACACATATACACAACACAAGCACACCAAACAAACAGCAATCCACACACATACACCTAAACTCTTACACCTAACCCTACACTAAACTATACATACACCACTAACTATCCACTTACCTTAACCCAAACCCTAACCCTAAAGTCCGTCACTATCACACAGTCACCTCACCCGCCTCCTAACACTAACTCACCTACCCCGCCCTAACCCTCATGTCCACACAATTGCACACTTATCTGACCCGCCCCCTAACCCTAACTCACCTAACCTGCCCTAACCCTCACGTCCACACAATCGCACACTTACCTGAACCCGACCCGTAACTTTCCACCACAGCGCTGAAAATACTGAAGCAACAGAAATGGACAACCAAATTCTTTCCCTAGGAAAAAAATTGTTTTCTGTTTCTTCGATATTTTCAGCATTCGCTGAAAACGGGTTGATATTAGAACACTCAAAGTTTTGAAACTTCGGTGTTCTAATATAGACCTGTATTTTGTTGGCTGTGGTGTAACACTGTAAGACTGGCTAATGAATGCATGGATAGGTTTTGCATAAAGGAAATGTCTGTATGCATGCTGACCCTGACTTTACAGGAGAAAAAAAAAAAAAAAAAACAACTAGAATATCTCTGCATGTTACCGCTCATCAGCAAGCAAGAGGGCCACTTTTCATGTCTGGAACTCATGTGCATGGGGGTGAGTGGGGGTTGGGTGTTATTGCTATTGGGTCAAAAGGTTCTTCCAATAGTTTTTTTCTCCCCAAGACAAAATTTAGATTCCTCGGAGGAGTAATATTTTTTCTATGTGGCTTCAAATGCAGAATTCCCTTAAGCAACTGTTTGACTGAAAGTAAAGGCACAAGAGGGAGCCTCTATAGGCTCATAGGTATGCAGGCAAAAATGTGTACTTTTCACTGAAGCACATGCTAGCCCTGACCTGCACAACATTGACATACACTGCAGAATCAAAGACGCGGATGATGAATGGCTACCAAAGGGAAAAATCTCTTCCATTTTAGCTAGGTAAGTTTTTCTGGTGGCATGCTTCATAGATTCCCTCATGATATTAAACACACCTTCTATGAAATGGACTTAAAGGGGAACAAGCTGCATATCAAACATGCTGTTCACAGGTTATCTAGGCAGCTGATCAGGAGAAACATCTATATTCTGGTCAAAGAAATACCCACTACATCTTACCCTTTTCCATAAGGGATTGCTGAGACCATCCCTGGGGTCTATTTACAGCTCTCCAGCCATTCATCTCGGATGAAGAGATATGAAGAGGGCTAGGGGTCATTTTGTTTAATATGAAGGGGAAGTTTGTTACAGAGGACAAAAATTCCTCAAGAGAGGTAACTATCCCATCAGCATGTTCTGTTTACATTCTGGTGGAAGTTTAGGTTTCTAACATGGGTGGTTGTGATATCATTTGTTTTGTGAATGTCTAGAAGGTCAGGTCCGGTCATGTAGAAAAGGTTGTCTGACGCTTTGTATGTTAGGCATAAGTCAGACTGCAGGAGTCTGTATGAGATACACAATACAGAAAGACAGAGAGCTTTAAGGGGTTCCATATAGGGCACAAAGAAAGTACAGTTGTGTACACTTACCATAAATGTAGATGTTCGAGTGTATTCACTGTTGCAGTCATTACATTTGGGTTATCTGCTAGCAGGTAGCCCTCAGTTGGCCCGATTATCAAAGTCTTGGGTCCTGTGTCAGTTGCTGTCTCATCTTCCATGATGTCAGGTAGTCCAGGGGTATAAAGCATGCAGCCAATGCCATTACATCAGTTTTTCTTGCCCCAGATGTCAGGTGACCCCCGAATGGGAAGCAATTACATACAAGGTTACACTTCCAACAAAAAGCAAATACACCAGAAAGCTTTAAGTATAGTAAACAAGAAGAGAGGTATAGTCAATAGAAGTCAGGGGGCTGGAGGGAGGGTAACCAGGACTGCAACAATGAATACACTCGAACATCTACATTTATGGTAAGTGTACACAACTGTACTATGTTCTTCGTGTTTCACTGTTGCAGTCATTACATTTGGGTAGATTCCCAAAGCTAAGGAAGGGAGGAGGCAATTAGATAGCATTAGGACCAGCTATTAGGCCCTGCAAGACTGCAGTGGCAAAACCAGCTCTGGATTTAGAACAATTTGGCAAGTGGTAATGCTTGGTGAAGGTATGTACAGAACTCCAGGTAGCAGCTTCTAGGATGTCCCTGGTAGGAATACCTCTGAGAAAGGCTGTAGAAGTAGATGCAGCCCTGGTGGAATGGGGTCTAATCCCCTGTGGGGTAGGTTTTACATGCTGCTTATAGCAGAAATGAATGCAATGGCCTATCCACTTAGAAATGGTTTGCTTTGAAATGGCCTTCCCCTCTGCTCCTGCAGCAAATGCAACCATCAGCTGTTCAGATTTCCTGAGAGGCTTAGTCCTGTCCAAGTAAAATCTAAGTTGTCTGTGCATGTCCAAGGAGTGCAGTATTCATTCCCCTTTGTTCTGTGGATTAAAAAAGAAGATTGGCAAATGAATGGACTGATTAAGGGCCACACTGGATACCACCTTGAGCATAAAGGAAGGATTGGTCCTGAGGGACACCCTGTCCGCATGAAAGATGTTGAAAGGCTCCACTGCCATGAGGGCCTGTAGTTCAGGCACCCTTCTTGCTGAAGTGATGGCTAGAAGGAAGGCTGTTTTCCAAGAAAGGAATTTCAACTCTGCAGTTGCAGCTGGCTCAAAGGGAGGTAGAGTGAGCTTTTCCAATACAAAGTTAAGGTCCCAGGCTCGAATAGGGGCTCTCCTGGGTGGTCTTAAATTTTTGGCCCCTCTGAGGAATTGCTTCAGCAGTGGATGAGAGAAGAGGGGTGGCTCCGTATTACAATGTGCTGAAATCACTTGCTTACTGAGGGATGGTAATGGAGAGCTCAGGTAATTAGCCAGGCTGCAAGGTTCAGGGTTTGAAGCTGGGGGTGCAGAATCTGGCCCTCCTGCTGGGACAGCAGGGAAGGGGTCTGAGGCAGGTGCCATGGTTCTACCAGTGACACACTGCGCAAGAGGGGGTACCAGTGCTGGCATGGCCAGGCTGGTGCAATGAGTATTATCCTTGGTTTATCCTGTTTGATCTTTAGTAGAACTTTGGAGAGGAGAGGGAGAGGGGGAAAAGCATAAACTGATAGGTTTTTCCAGGTGAAGGACAGGGCATCCACTTTCCAAGCTTGTCTGTGAGGAGTCCTTGTGCAGAATTTGTCCAACTGGTAGTTCTGAGGGGAGGCAAACAGGTCTATCTCTGGGCTCCCCCATTTGTTTCTCATTTGTTTCTCAAAATGCTGAATATCTTTGGTTCCAGTTTCCACTCGTGTAGATCCATGAGATTTCTGCTCAGGTTGTCTGCCAGTGTATTTAGCTTGCCTGGCAGGAATCAAGCTTGTAGGTGCACTTGGTAGCTCAAGGCTGTGTTCCACAGAGCCATGGCTAGTCTGCAGAGAGGGTATGAGTGGGTTCCCCACTGCTTATGTACCACATAACAGTGGTGTTGTCCGTCTTTACCAGTAATTGTCCTGGAAGAATGTGGTCCTTGAAGGCTGTCAGAGAATTCTGCACAGCTAACATTTCGTTTTGATTGATATGCAAGTGCATTTGACTCTGGTTCCATTTGCCCTGAATGCACTGCCCTGCCAAGTGAGCCCCCCATGCATAGTCTGAAACGTCTGTTTTTAGGGTTTGGGCGGCAGGGGGTAGAGTGAATGGCAATCCATTGTTGTGGTGGCAGGCCTCTGCCCACCAAAGGAACTCTGTCTTTATACAAGGAATGATAGGAATCACTGATTCTTGGTCCTGAGAATACTGACACCATAGGCTTTTTAGATACCATTGTAGTTTCCTCACATGCAGTCTTGCATATGGAATTAGTAGAATGCAAGAGGCCATGAACCCCAGGGCTTGCAGTATTTTCCTTGCAGATAGCTGGGTCTTTGTGGCCAGTAGTTTGAAGTAGGCTGTCAAATAAACTTGTTTCTCTGCTGTGAGGCCATCTGGGAAGTTGTATTCAAGCTTGCTCCCAGGAATACAATTTTTTGACAGGGTACTAGGTGTGATTTATTTTCGTTTATGGTGTACCCCAGTGAAGTTAGTAGTTTATTTACAAATGCCAGATGATTTAATAGTACGTCCTGGCTTTCTGCCTGAATTAGACAATCATCCAGGTATGGGTATATTTGAATATTTCTTTGCCTGCAGAATGCAATGACTGGAGCTAGACACATTGTGAATACCCTGGGCACAGTAGATAAGCCAAAGGGCAGTGCAGAGAACTGATAGTGCATGTAGCCTGCTCTGAAGTGTAGGTATTTTCTGCAAGATTCCTTTATTGGAATGTGCAGGTAAGCTTCCTTTAAATCCCAATGTTGCCAGCCAGGCATTTTTGCCTAGCATGAGAAACAGCTGATGAAGAGTTAGCATTTTGAATTTTGGGATTACCAAAAAGGTGTTTAGGATAGACAGGTCCAAGACAGCATGCCAGGAATTGTCTTTTCTGAGTACCAGGAAAAGTCTTGATTAAAAACCTTGCCCCCATTCCTCTTCTGTGACAGGTTGAATAGCCCATTTGTCTTGTGTAATGAGTTCCCAGTTTTTTGCATGCAGGGTGATCTTTCCCCATAAAGGAACAGTCAGTTGAGCAGGGTTTGGAAGGATTAAGGTTAAGTCATTGTGACAGTTTACCATAGGAGAGTGTCTTACTATTTCCAGCTTTGGAAGTGGGAGCCCCCCACTGCTTAGACCTGTGAATACCTTGAGACTGAAGCCTGGGTGGTCTGCTGGTCCTGGGTTTGGACTGAGAAGGCCTGGAAGAGACAGGAAAAGACCAATTCTTAGAAGGCCGGTGCCTACTAAATCTGGGAGGATGTACTTGCAGGAAATCTTTAACAATTTGCATAGATTTAGCTTTTTCCTCCATCTTTTTAAGTACTACTTCTACTTTGTTGCCAAACTGGCGTTCTTCATTTAAGAGAGCATCCAGTAATTTAGCTTTAACATGATCTGACAAAGTTTGCTCCTTGAGCCAAGCATGACTTCTAAGTACAGACCCAGTGACAGCAGCCCTGCATGATGCCTCTAATGAATCAAAACCACATTGCAAAGTATGTTTACCAACTTGTTCAGCAGAATGCATTAAATCCTGCAATTCTTTATTTTCAGCACAGACAGGAATCACCATCATTTTCTGTTTAAGTAATCCAATAATATGCTGCTGATACTTTAACATATGAAACTGGCAGTTTAAGGCCCTAATGGCCAAAGTGGCAGAAGTGTATACCTTCTTACCCAATCTGTTCAGGGCCCTGGAATCTCTATCAGAGGGGGTAGGGCTTTTGGCAGTAGTAGCCTTAATGCCTTTGGGTCCCCATGAAATGGTCTCTGGATCTGCTGTAGGATTCTTAAAGAGGAACTTGTGAGAGTCACGTACTCTGTAATACCGATCAGGTTTTCTGGGAGCCGGAGATAAAGTGTCTGTGGCCAGGTTAGATTCCAAGAAGACATCATCTACAATGTCCAGTACAGGAGGGATAGATAAAGGCCTGTGTTGAGGTAGGGGTAAATATTCCCTAAGCCTCTTTTTGGAGTCAGAGTAATCCTGGCTTTCCCAGCGGAAATGCTCCCTAGGAGTATGGAAAGTTTCACGAAAAGAGAAATCTTCTGGAGAGGAAGCAGAGGGAATGGAGTCCTCTGCATCAGAATCCTCAGAGGTAGATAAGGGCAAATCCTGGTCATCAGAAGAAAAGTACAGTTTTGTACCTACCATAAATGTAGATGTTCGAGGATCCACATTGCTGCAGTCCTAACTATTGGGGTAGTCCGCTGTCCAGTCGGCCCGAATACCAAAGTATAAGGCTGACGTCGGTCAGGGCGCATTAGACTGACGTCAGTACGTCAGGGTACTAATGCGCATGACCGACGCCATATCCTCAGTCTTTTCTTGCCCCAGATGTCAGAAGACCCTAAAAAGACAAGGCCCAATATACCTGCACCAAAATATGTACAATATATACAAAAATATCAGCATAAAACCTCACCTACACAACCACCCCTAAACACAGAGGGAAGGAGGGAGGGTAAATTGGACTGCAGCAATGTGGATCCTCGAACATCTACATTTATGGTAGGTACAAAACTGTACTATGTTCTTCGTTCCACATTGCTGCAGTCCTAACTATTGGGTAGAATCCCAAAGCAGAGGTAAGGGAGGCTGGCAAATCATAAAGAAGCAGGAGCTGACAACATGCCTTGCAAAATAGCTGTGGCAAAACCAGCCCTGGACTTAGAGTAGAGAGGAAGGTGATAATGCTTAGAGAAAGTATGCACTGAACTCCAAGTAGCTGCCTCCAAAATATCCTTAGTTGCCACCCCTTAGAAATGCTGTTGAAGTGGCAGTAGCCCTAGTGGAATGAGGCCTAATCCCAGCTGGAATCTCCTTGCCATGATGGGAATAACAAAATGCAATGCAAAACCCAATCCACCTAGAAATAGTTTGTTTTGACACAGGCTTGCCCTGCGAACTCAAAGCAAAAGAAACAAACAACTGCTGAGACTGCCTAAAATCCTTAGTCCTGCTCAAATAATAACGCAATTGCCTGTGCACATCTAAAGTGTGCAAAATCTTTTCCCCTTTATTTTGGGTTTCTGCATAAAAAGTAGGCAAATGAATAGTTTGGTTTAAAGCCACACTAGAAACCACCTTAGGCATAAAAGAAGGATTAGTACGTAATGATACCCTATCCTTATGGAAAATCAAAAAGGGCTCTACTGCCATAAGGGCCTGCAACTCAGACACCCTTCTTGCAGAAGTAATAGCCAACAGAAAAGCAGTCTTCCATGACAAGTATTTCAATTCAGCAGTAGCTGCAGGCTCAAAAGGTTGTAGAGTAAGTTTTTCCAACACAAAATTGAGATCCCAAGCAGGAGTAGGAGCTCTCGTGGGGTCTTATATTCTTTGCCCCTCTAAGAAACTGCTTGAACAAAGGATGCGAAAACAATGGTGGGTCACAATCATAGTGAGCTGAAATTGCCGCAGCATGAATCTTAATGGAAGAGAAGGACAAACCTTTGTCCAATAACTCAGTAAGATATTGAAGAGCCACACTCAAATTAGGCTCAGAAATCTCCAAATTCTTTGCTGTACTCCAAAATAAAAATCTCTTCCATTTTTCTGCGTACACTTTCCTTGTACTAGGTCTTCTAGCTTCCATAATCACATTTAAAACTTGTTGAGGAAGTTGAGACCTGCTGTCTTTCAAAACAGAATATGCCAGGCTGTTAGATGAAGAGTTTGAAGCTTGACATTGAGCAGATGACCGTCCCTCTGAGACAATAGGTGTGGAATCAAGGGTAAAGGCCATGGAGGCTTCCTTACCAGACTCCTCAGTAATGGGTACCAGTGCTGCCGAGGCCAATCTGGAGCTATTAAAATCATCCTTGGCTTGTCTTGTCTGACCTTTAAGAGCACCTTTGGAAGAAGAGGCAGAGGTGGAAAGGCATACACATGAAGATTTTTCCAACTGAAAGACAGAGCATCCACTTTCCAAGCTGTGTGATGAAACCCCTTTGTGCAAAACTTTGGCAGCTGGTGGTTTAGTGGAGAAGCGAACAGATCTATGTCTGGAGTTCCCCAGGACACTGTCAATTTCTGAAATACATGAAGATCCAGTTTCCACTCGTGGGGATCCATGATTTGTCTGCTTAACACATCTGCTAAGGAGTTCTGTGCTCCGGCAGAAACCTTGCCTGAAGAGTTATTTGCAAGCTGCGCAGTCTCCCATAAAATCATTGCTTGCCTGCATAGAGGATAAGAATGTGTTCCCCTTGTTTGTTGATGTACCACATGACAGTTGTGTTGTCTGTTAGAATCAACACCTGCCCTGGAAGAAGTAACTCCTTGAAAGCCATTAATGCAAACTGGACTGCTAACATCTCCTTCATGTTGATATGTAGATGCTGTAGTCTGGCAGGCCACTTGTCTTGTATCCACTTTCCATTCAGATGAGCTCCCCAAGCAATGTCCGAGGCATCTGTCGTTAAAATCTGACTCGCCTCTGGCGGGTCACAGAGAGTCCCTTGTTTAGGTGACATTCCTGAGCCCACCACAAAATTCTTTTTGAAGGCAAGGTATTATTTGAATGACAGTGTCCAAATCCTGGCAGTGCTGTGTCCATACATTTTGAGATACCATTGTAGCTTCCTCATATGCAGTTTGGCATTGGGAAGCACCAGAATACAAGATGCCATGAACCCTAATGCTTGAAGGACTGTCCTTGCAGTCAGCACGGACTGATGAGATAGTTGATGGAAGTAAAGTGATAGACTCTGTTGTTTGTCCGGGGTTAAAAAGGCCATCTGGGCTGCTGTATTCAGTCTCACACCCAGAAAGCACATGTCTTGAGAGGGTACTAGACTGGACTTTATTTCGTTCACAGAATACCCTAGGCATCTTAGCACTGCTATAACATGTTCCAGATGCTGTAGAAGGTCTTCCTTTTCTTGAGCCAGAATCAGGCAGTCGCCCAAGTAAGGATAGATTTGAATTCCTTGCAGCCTGAAGTAAGCTATCACTGGAGCCAGAACCTTTGTGAATACTCTGGGCGCAGTAGATAAGCCAAAGGGCAATGCAGAGAACTGATAATGAGAATTTCCAGCTCAAACGCAGATACTTCCTGCAACTTAGTCTTATAGGCACATGAAGGTAAGCTTCCTTGAGATCTAAAGTTACCATCCAGTGATCTTTGCCCAGCAGAGGTAAAAGCTGTTGTAACGTCAACATCTTGAACTTGGGAATGTCCAGATAAGTGTTGAGGATAGATAAATCCAAAATTGGTCTCCACGTGTTCCCCTTCTTTGGTACTAGGAACAGGCGAGAATAAAATCCTAGGCCCCTTTCTGATACAGGGACTGGCTGAATGGCCCCTATTTGGAGTAACTGAGAAATTTGCTTGTGAGCCTCTTTCCTTTGTGGAGGAGGAACGTCTGGCATGCCTTTGAAAGGGGCAATGTATGGAAATAAAACCTGTAACCGTGGTGAATGATATCCAACACCCATCTGTCTTGAGTAATTAAATCCCAATTTTCTTTGAAAAGAGACAGTCTTCCTCCCAAAGGAGCTGCCAGACGAGAATCTACTGGCAGCTGAAAAGGCAGGTCATTGGGTCTGTTTACGACAGGACTGACCCCTGCCCTCACCAGGAGTCTGAGCAGGTGAACTCCTGTTCTAGGCCTAAAAGAACCTTGAGCTCTGCCCCTACCACGTCTAGACCTACCCCTAGACTGGGAATCATAAGCAGGATATGTCCATCCCTTAGTAGGCCAATTTCTACTAAATTTCGTGGCTGTACCTGCAAAAATCTTTAACAGTTTGCATAGACTTAGCTTTGTCCTCCATTTTCTTTAAAACTGCTTCCACAGGTGAACCAAACAACACATCAGACTATAAAGGAGCATCCAAAATCCTTGTCTTAACATGCTCAGCTAAATTCTGATCCCTCAACCAGGCATGCCTGCGAAGAACAGAACTAGTGGCAGCCACCCTCGAGGAGGCCTGTACAGCATCAAAACCACATTGCAAAGAATGCTTACCCACTTGTTCAGACACATGAACTAAATCCAGCAACTCTTTACACTCAATACCTTCCGCCAAAGCATCCACCTTAGATTTCAATTGTGAAAGGAGATAATTCTGATATTTTAGCATGTGAAACTGACAATTCAACGCCCTCATGGCTAAAGTGGAAGAAGTATACACTTTCTTTCCCCATCTATCCAAAGCCCGTGCCTCTTTATCAGTGGGAACAGGGTTTTTAACAACAGAGGCCTTAACACCTTTAGGTCCCTGAGAAACAGTTTCCGGGTCTGCCCTAGGACTCTTAAAAAGTTACTTATGAGCTTCAGGCACCCTATAGTACCTATCAGGTTTAACAGGAGCAGGAGGCAAAGAATCAGGATTCAGGAAGCCTCCAAAAACATCTTCCACCACATTCAACACAGGAGGTATAGCTAAGGGCCTATGCTGGGGTAAAAACAAGAATTCCCTAAGCCTTTTCCTGGAATCAGAGTAATCCTGGCCTTCCCATTTAAAGTGTTCCCGCATGGAATGCAGAGTCTCTGAAAATGAGAAATCCTCAGGAGGAGAAGCTGTAGGAGTGGAATCATCCACATCAGAATCAGAATAAGGAGGATACTCTTGTAAATCTTCCGCAGAAGACTCAGAAGCCTCTGAACACTGTTCAAAACTCTCAAACTCAGGTTCCACCCTAGGCCTCTTATCAGGAGGGGGCATAGAACCTCTAATCATAGTAATCAAATCTTCTGCCATTTTAAGCATATGTTTCTTAGGCACAGAACCTGAAGTGCTAGGAGAAGCCCCCACTGAAGCTAAACTTGGCCTACCTCTCAAAGAAGTTTTGGAAACAGAAGGAGAGGCTCTAACTACCTTGGGAAGAGAGGGAAGAACAGTTACCTGAGAAGCCCCTTCAGCCTGGCCTACCTCCTGAGAAGGCACATCCTGTAACAGTAAAGTCTCTGCCTGAGACTCCAAAGAAACTCCTGGCAAAACCTCTGGCTCCACTGAGCCTTCTAAAGAACCGACGTCTGGGACTGCCGGTTCATCAACCCTAGGCTTTGCTGTTTTGTCTTTGCGCTTTTTGAACGAAGCGGGCGTCGGAGCATCCGACGGCATTTTATAATTGCAACGCTTCCCAAACACTAACCTGGCACAGTCTAACCTTCTCTTAATAGTGCGTTTGTTAAATCTAGCACAAGAGCGCATCCAACAACGTCGTGCTCAGGCCCTAAACAAGGTATACACAAGGTATGGTAATCCCTATGAGGTATCTGTTTCCCACAAGAAATACAGTTATTCACTTTTTCTGACATCCGGTTAAATACTGAGGCAAGAAAAAACCAAAATGTTCCCCAACGGGGTACTTAGCCAACTTTGATTCGGTCTGAAACTCCGACTTCAGAAAATTTCAGAACGCCAACCTGCACTCGCAAAACTGCTTCTGCATCGGACCATGCGGCAAAAAAGACTGAGGATATGGCGTCGGTCATGCGCATTAGTACCCTGACGTACTGACGTCAGTCTAATGCGCCCTGACCGACGTCAGCCTTATACTTTGGTATTCAGGCCGACTGGACAGCGGACTACCCCAATAGTTAGGACTGCAGCAATGTGGAACGAAGAACATCAGAAATTTCAGAATCCTGATCAGAAGAATCAGAAGGAAAATCAGTTCTAGGTCTCTTAGAGAGAGAGAAGGGTGGCTTCTCCCTGATTAGAGTAATAAGGTCTTCAGCCATTCTTATCATTTGTTTTTTAGGCACAGAGTGTCGGTTTTCTAGGCGTGGATCGAGTTTTAGGCCTTGAAGAAGAAGAAGGCATCGATTTAATATGCAAGTCAGTTGGCCTGAATACACCCTCAGAAGCCGGTGCCTGTACAGCGGCTCCGGACCCATTCAAGGTAGAGACATCCGCAGATTCCATAGTCGAAGAAGCATCTCGCGGCATACCGGACTCTGAATGGGTCTCAGTAGAGGCCTGCAAATCTGAAGTAGCGGGTATCAGGGGCTGTGAAAGCGCCTCACTGAGTACCGGCAAACTGGCGACTAGCTTAATGGAAGCGTGGGCAGCTTTGGAGCTATGCGGTCTATCTCTGACTTTATCTTTGTGTTTTTTTTTGGAATGTCGGTAGTCTGGTGGCTTACCGAAGCCATTTCTGGATAATTGTACCGAGTACCAAAATAGTTAGATGCGAAAATGAACTGACGACGAATAGTTCAAGGATTGAATAAGGCACAAAACCGACAGCGAGGGACTTCGTGGTCTGGGCCTAAGCAAGGAATGCTGTATGAATGAAAATCTTTATGAGGTATTTGCTTTCCACAAGTAATACAATTGTTAACTTTTACCAACATCGGTTTAGAGCAAGAAAAAGGAACCTCAATGGGGTACTTAGCTTTGTTGAAGACTTAGAATCTGAAACTCGAAAACGAAAATTTCAGGAGTTGGCTGACCGCCACTTGCGAACTGCTTCTGCATCGGGCAACGCACGGCAAGAAAGTCTGATGTAATGGCGTTGGCTGCATGCTTTATATCCCTGACTACCTGACGTCATGGAAGATGAGACAGCAACCGACGCAGGACCCAAGACTTTGATAATCAGGCCGACTGAGGGCTACCTGCAAGCAGATAACCCAAATGTAATGACTGAAACACAAAGAACATCTCAGGTCCTTGAATTTCTTACTGAGAAAGTGTTGGTCTTGCTGCAAGCAACATTACAGTATATTACATAGGTCTAATAAGGATCAGTAGAGTGGGATGACAATATCCCTAGAAGAGATACCTTTGATAAGCAGACAGACAATGTAGCATGATTGTCTTCAGAATGCAGAAATATGACTGTTGGAGTGCAAAAGTATCTATGTTCCTAATAAATATACGAATTTTGAGGGGGTGCTGTTGAAGTTATAAGTGCTTCAGTGCTCACATTTTCCAAAGGACATGACACTACAATTCTTGGCATTTAGCCTTGGACTATGACCACGGCACCACTTCATACACAGGTGTGATCCTCTTTGCAAGAACTTGGACAGTCAGAGCCACATGACAGCAGCTTGGACATCAGAGAAATAAAATTCCAAATAGGAGTGGCTCCAGTAAGCAGCACTGACAGACACCACTGGTAACTTTTAGTTATGTACTTACCATAACTTTAGATGTATGGGATCCATCTCGCCTACATTCTCTACAGATGGGTTCGGAGCCGATCCTCGGCTCTGACTCGGCCGCTATACAATAGAATGCAGTCTCTTATTGGCTGAGTTACCTCATATCCCAGGATGCAACACTACCACTTCCCCAGATCTTGTTTGTCCGCACTCATGCTGATAGAAACATACTATTATTATAACATTCTCAGGTCTTTCAAGAGAGGAAGAAGTTCAATTTCGGATCGTCCGGTCTCTCCTGGTCTACGAGGCAGGGGGAAGGAGGGTGGGTTATTAGGAATGTAGGCGAGATGGATCCCATACATCTAAAGTTATGGTAAGTACATAACTAAAAGATGTAATGTGATCCTATCTCGCCTACATTCTCTACAGATGGGACAGCGTCCCTAGCACCTAATTCCCGGGTGGCTCACTGGAAAACACTCCTGAGAACTGTGGAACCGAAGGAAGCTCGACCCCTGGATGCCACATCTAATTTGTAGTGAGAAACAAAGGTGTGTGAAGATGTCCACGTGGCAGCCGCACAAATGTCACCAATAGAGAGCTTGGAATGAAAAATGAAAAGCTGCCGAAGTGGCCATAGCCCTGGTAGAATGAGCTTTCACTGGAGCTATAAGTTCCTTATTTGAGATGAGATAAACATGATTGATGCAGTCCCTGATCCACTTGGCAACAGTGACTTTTGTGACGGCTTTGCCTAATCTATTATCCGAAAAGGACACAAACAGTTGATCTGATTTTCGTGCTTTGTGTGTCCTATCCAAATAGAAACGTAATTGTCTGTGCACATCCAAGCAGTGAAAAGTATATTCAGCTCTATTCGAATACTTGGGAAGAAGACCGGTAGCTCTAGTGATTGTTGTAGACAAAAGTTAGAACAAACCTTTGGTATAAAAGATGGGTTTGGTCTAAGAGATACTCTATCCTTGTGAAATACCAAGTATGGTGGTTTAACACATAGGGCTTGAAGTTCTGAAACTCGTCTGGCTGAAGTAATAGCAACTAGAAAGGCAGTCTTCCAAGAAAGGAATTTTAGATCACAGGTTGCTGCCGGCTCAAAGGGGAATGAGGTTAATGCACCTAATACCACGCTAAGGTCCCACGGAGGTGCAGGTTGAGATATAGGGGGTCGTAGAAGCCAAGCTCCTTTAATAAAGGCTTTGCACAACTTGTTGCTCATTAAAGGAGGTTGCACACTTTCATGAAAATTGGAAATAGCCGCCAATTGTACTTTGATGGTAGACACTGAGCAACCTTGGTTGAATAGGGAAGCTAAAAACTTCAGTACTTCTGATACCGAGGCTGTCATCGGGTCTAATCCTCGGAGTTGGGCCCAAATAGCAAACCTCTTCCATTTATTGCTATATATCTTTTTCGTAGAAGTCTTGTGGGCGAAGACAAGATGTGCATGACTTCAGGGCAAAAGTATGGCTCCTAACTATGGTTGGAAGAGGAGTAGCCAGGCTGCCAACTTCAATGAATGGAGGGACTGATGGAGCTGTCCTGACTGATGAGTCAAAAGGTCCGGAACTTGGTCCAGGAACCAAGGACCCTCCAATGCATATCTGTGAAGAAAGGAGAACCAGACTTGTCGAGGCCAGTATGGGGCGATTAATATCATTTTGCTTCTCAAGCGAATCGCCTTCTGAATCACCTTGGGGAGAAGGGGAACCGGTGGAAAGGCATATAGCAGACCGGAGGGCCAACGTGGACTAGAGCGTCCTTGGGAATCTCCCCCGGAACTGGGGTCAGAGTGAAGAAGTGTTGGCATTTCGCGTTGAGGGGACTTGCGAAGAGATCGCAACAAGGAATTCCCCATCTTGTGAATATCTGCGTTATCACTCTGTTGTTCAAGGACCACTCGTGAGGTGAGAGAATAGTTCTGCTCAGTCTGTCGGCTATCACGTTGGATTTCCCCGGAATGTGCGTTGCCACTAGGAAACGCTTGGTAGCGATCACCCAATCCCATACTTTCATGGCTTCTCTGCAAAGGGGGTAGGACCTGGTTCCTCCTTGCTTGTTTAAGTACCAGACTACCGACATGTTGTCGGATTGAATGGCAATCGTACCCTGGGGGAGGTGATCGTGCAGTGCTTGCAACGCTAAAAGCACCGCCCTCATCTCCAGGATATTAATATGGAGAAGACTCTCGTCGGAGTGCCATGTGCCTTGGACTGACCTGTCCAGATAATGTCCCCCCCATCCTGTCTGGGAGGCGTCCGTAGTCAACATGGCAGAGGGAGTGGGGAAAGGGTCGCCCTAGATTCAGGTTGGAGGATAGAAGCCACCAGAAGATCCTGTTTGCGTGTCTGTGATCAGTATGTGGTGACTGAGGGGAAGGTCTTGATAAGACCACTGGACTGATAGGAGCCACTGAAGTATCCTCATGTGCAACCTTGCCAAGGGGACCAGAAGAATGGTGGCTGCCATGGAGCCCAACAGCTGTAGGACCATTCTTGCTGGAGCACGACGTTTGAGGAGCAGAGCCTGAACCTGATGCTGGAGCATCGCTATTCTTTCTGTAGGGAGATAGACTCGCATCTGCCTTGAATCTATTTCTGCACCAATAAACAGAATACGCTGAGATGGTTGCAATACAGATTTTGACCAATTGAAGGTGATTCCTAAGGAGTTGCCTAGTGTGATAGTGGCTGCTAGTTTCTCCGAGAGTAGATGCCTGGAGGTGGCAGTTAGGAGCCAGTCGTCTAGGTATGGAAACACCTGGAATCCTAGACTTCTCAAGTGAGCAGTCACCACCGCCAAACATTTGGTGAACACCCTGGGGGCTGTGGTGAGACCAAAGGGCAGTGCTCGGAACTGAAAATGACTGTCTCCTAGGCTGAAGTGTAAGTGTCTCCTCGACACCTGATCTATCAGGATGTGATAGTAGGCGTCTTTGAGATCTACGGAGCACATCCAAACACCTTTCTCCAAAAGCGGGAGAATGGATTGCAAAGTGACCATCCGGAATTTGGACTTTTTTACAAATCGGTTTAGTTTGCTGAGATCCAAAATGGGTCTCAAGTCCCCGGTCTTTTTTGGCACCAAAAAGAATCTTGAGTAAGTCCCTAATCCGGCCTGGTCTGCGGGGACAGGTTGGATGACCCCTTTGAAGCAGCTTTGATACGTTGGCTGCATGATCCCGTTGACTGGGTGGTGGGTCCGGGATTCTTTGGACTGGTGGAGGGGGTTGAACAAAGGGGATGGTATAACCTCCGGCGATGATTCTAAGCACCCATTGGTCCTGAGTAATATTTTCCCAGGCCTTTAGGTGCTTGGCGACCCCGACTGGCTCCGGAGCTGCACAGTCGGGTACTCCTTCAGGGGTGCTGGAAGGAGGAGGAGCCACGAAAGGACTCGCGGTCTCCAGTGTTGCGGGGGGCCTCCGTCGCCTCTGGGACGGCGTCTCCCTGAAAAATTTCCCCTTCCTCTGCCTCTAGGAGGAATCTCTGCTGAGAGTAAGGCTTTTGAGATTTGCGGAACCACATTTTCCCTCCTCTTCGAGCCTTGGGATAAGGTCTGAAGGGAATGGAAAACTGGGCTCCTACGGCAGTTAAAGTCTTACCCTCCTGTTCGCAACGAGTCAATGTGACCTTTACCTTGGGTCCAAACAGTGAGGACCCATCAAAGGCGTCGGCAAAGGAAGACTTAAAGGCCTCCAAAGTGACACAGGCGTAGCCAGGCTTGTCTCCGTAGAGCAACACCTGTTCCCGCCGCCCTACTCGCTCCTTCGGCTGCATAAGAAATGAGCCTCATGGACGAGTTAGATAATGAAGATAGGGTAGCCAACTGGGAGTTAACCGTCTGGGTCAACTGCTCAGGTAAGTTACCAGAGAGGGTATCTGAAAGCTCCTTGATCAGATCCCTCTGTAGTCTGGTGAAATGTGTCAGGTAATTCAGAGACCTTAACGTAAAGGCCGCTGAAGAAAGTGCGCTTGCCGTACCGATCCATGCTCCTAGACTCTTTATTAGGAGGATGGACGGACGTCGAAGCCTCTGCCACATCTTGTTGGGTGGCAGATGCCACCACCATAGCATCTACAGCCATGCCTTTAGATAAAAAGTCCTTGTCCAGGGGAGCCGAGAGGAACTTATTGGGGCGAGCTGGCACCGGTTCCACAGAATCCGGGTGTTCCCACGCCCTTGAGAGATCAAATCCAGAAGCTCATCAAGGCGGAGACACCCAGGAGGCGGAGGGCTGAGCCCAGGCCTTGAGGAAAACCGACTCCTCAGCAGAAGGGGTTTGGACTGCCAGTCGCCTCGTTGTTTGAGGATCTCCAGGATGTCCAAAGGAGACATCTTCGAGGGCGACTTTGGGGACCCCTCCGCATCATCGAGGTCGGTGTTCGAGGTGAGAGACTCATCAGGAGTCGCGTGTTTCCTCTTACACTGTTTCTTCCTGGGAGGTTCCTCCGAAGTGTCGGAGGGACCTCCAGGAAGAAGGAACCCCAATGGGGGTAACCTCAGGCCCAGGGCTCCGCTGTCGTAAGACAGGGGATTGCAGAGGCGCCAGTCTCCATGCCCAGGAAGGTGGTGGTGAAAAGGTCAAGTGGCCACAGAGGATTTGGCCAAGGCACTTCTCATGGCATGAAGGCTGGACCCCAGAGTCCTGGGAAGGTCCAGCCCCGAGACCACAACAGCAGTCGGAGCCCCACAGCCGGCCGAGAGGGAGGCTCGGAACCGAAGAATCGGGCCCCCAGGGCCGACAGAGGAGGTCCGTGCGAACCCGACCCGAGGGCGGGTTGAAGTTAGTCGAAACCGACCCAATAACCTCCACCGGTTCCACCAACACCGACTCCAACGGCGCGAGGCTGTTGGAGGAGGAATCAATGTAGCAGGATGGGAGATCGGCTCCAGAGCCGACTGGGCTGGAGCCGAGATCAACTTTGAAGACTGGAGACTGAAAGAGCCTCTGAAGCACCCTGTCTAAGTCCGAATCGGACATCCTCGATGACCGAGAAGAGACCGACGGGTCGAGTCGACTTCTCCGCCGGTTCCGAAGACTGGGGACCGGCTCCGTAATGGTTCGAGAAGTATCGGCGCGAGGGAGACTCCACTACAACTGCAATTTCCCTCGGGCCGATGTGGACTTGGCACCGAAGGGAAGTGTCTGGCGCAACCCCATCGGCTCGAAGGCAGTGGAGCCGATGAAGGTGACATGCCTCTCGGCGCCGAGCTCGACTCGAAACCGAGGAGTCGAGGCTGGAGACATCGAGGCAGACCGTTCCGCCTCGGCTCGAAGTCCGTGGAGCCGACGGAGAAGCCTGCCGAGACTTTTTTGCTGCCGGATCCGACGGGTTGGTCGGAGCCGAAGATTTTTTCTTCTTCCCAGAAGGTGAAGAAGAAGAGGAAGATAGGGCTTCCTCAAAGGAAGTGGCAATAAGCCCTTTCAAGATCAACTTATTTTTCCTCTCTTGGAGGACGCGAGAGGAAAAAACACTAAACACCGACTACAAGAAAAAAAACAAGTTAGCACAGACAACCTAGACTCTAACTTAAACGCCTAGGGTAGGGCTAGGCCCCTCTAACTTAAATGGGACCGTTAGGGTAGGGCTAGGCCCCTCTAACTTAAACGGGACCGTAAACTAACAAACAAACACAATTTACCACAAAAAATATACCAAAACCAATCACACAACAACAATAGCTGTTAAAACAGCTTTTGGGTAAGTTTTTACCAAAATTCAGACAGAAAAAATTTTCTGACTAAAGGTACTTAGCTCAGCCAAGTCCGAGACCACGTCTATGCTGGAAAGCGGCAAACGAGATCTGGGGAAGTGGTAGTGGTGCATCCTGGGATATGAGGTAACTCAGCCAATAAGAGACTGCGTTCTATTGTATAGTGGCCGAGTCGGAGCCGAGGATCGGCTCCGAACCCATCTGTAGAGAATGTAGGCGAGATAGGATCACATTACATCAAGCCTTTTATAAAAGAGTTGATGCTCAGTCCTAATCTGATGGGCTCTGCCAATGAGCCAGTTTGACATACAGCAGGCTACACAAAGATTTACATTAAATTTGATAAGCTTCTTTATAAAGTCTAAGTGTGGAATGGAATCAAAGGCCTTGGCCAGGTCAAGGTATGCTGTGTGCACTGATTTGCTCTCCTCCAATGCCTCAGGGACTTTTCTAAGAAGTTCACTTGGTTAAGCAGGCAGAAGCTTCCCTTCAGAAACCTAAAATGGTTTGGATCAAGGGAACATAAGCTGTCAATACCTTTGAGGTTCACAATGATGCAGTTTGCTGTCTTACTGGTCTACAGTTTCCAGGACCAGCAGTGAGGCTAACCTTATGAAAATGAATAAAAACAGCTTGACCTTACAAATGAAGGTACTGCATCTTAAAAATACCAAAGAGAAAACACAGAAGATGCTGTGACAAACTAACACAACTACAAAAGGGCATCTTTTGCTGTACACATTTCTGTACATTTTCACACTTTATGCCTGGCCAGATTATGTCAGTTTTGAATCAGTCCACAGACATGATTAACAAATGCAAATCAATTAATAAATTAACAACAAAATCAGGTCACTCTGATATACTACACTCCTTACCTCTGATGGCAATGTATCATCAACCAAAATGTTTGGACCAGTAGCATCAGGCCCGAATGCCCAGATAGAACGAGCTGCCAGTAAATCCCAGTCATACTTTGTCTGGAAGAACTCACCAAGCTTCTTTCTAATGAGACCAGAAAAAGTGCACAGAAATCAGCATTGGAAATGGTATTTACTCTAAGTAAATAACATTACAAACTGCAATTGTGACTACTTACATTTCAGAAATGGGTGAAATGAATATGCATTGGTCAAAGTGACCACCTTCAGATGTGATCCAGAAGGGAAATTAACAAAATGAAGAAATGGACATGATCACAAGTCTTTGCAAGCATGCAAAAACAAGTACTTACTGTTAAAATTGACAATTTTCATTAAACTGTGTTTCTTTTTTCATATTTGCCTCCTCCTCCTCTGCCTTTCACAAACTAATCAGAAAGTTGTTCCTTTAAAGTCTTCTATCATTAGTGCTTTGACTGTTTTCAGTAAGCTAAGGTGAGTATGGTGCATACCTACACTCCAATTACAAAAATAACACTTTTATGTTGTGAATTTTTTTCAGACGATAAACACATAGCCAAGTCTGTCACCTTGCATAGCTCTTTGTACATAGCTAAACACAGAAGTATACAGCAGCAAAAAAAGCTCACTCGTCACCTAGCAAATGTTTATTTTTCCAGTTTCTAGACCATCCTTCCTGGTGGGAGTGTACATGTAAGCAAGTGGAGCAGGGCAGGCCAGACCTCCCTATCCAAAGCAACAGCCCCAAGATCAACTTGAAATTCCTCCAGGTGCACCCAGGAAAAAAAAAAGAAGTGATGTACTCACCACAACATTCCAGCTGAGTAGTTGTACTTCATTTGTCTTCAACCTGTGGGTATTCCGACCCGGAGCGGATCCGAGACGGCCGTATCACTAGCATCTGATCTGAGTTCCAAGCTCCTCCACTTACCCATAATGCTTCTCTATCTCCTTCCTTCCCTCAGATCGAGTTTGCTACTCAGGAAAAAGAAGCCCATTTGCTGCTCAGGAAAAAGAAGCCCAACCCAATCAGACCTTACCATAAATGGCTCACAAAAACTAACCCAATCATAAACCAGGACAGCCACTACAGTGGTCCTCTCCCAAATGCAAGGTTAGAACAAAAATCACAAGGTCAGGGGGAAGGAGAGGGGGATGGTTGAAGACAAATGAAGTACAACTACTCAGATGGAACGTTATGGTGAATACATAACTTCTTTACCTGAAGTAGTTGACTTCATTTGATCTTCAACCTGTGGGACAAAGTCCCCAGCTACCAACACCTGGGTGGCCCTCATGGAAGGATATTCCGGTGCACCGCATTACCAAAGGTCCTGGATACAATGTCTAACTTGTAATGAGATATGAAGGTATGAGATGAGGACCAAGTAGCTGCAGCACAAATGTCATCCAGCGACACTCTAGACCAAAAGACCACTGAAGTAGCCATGGACCTAGTGGAGTGGGCTTTCACTCGACCCTGAGGAGAAATGCCTCTATCAGAATATGCTCACATGATACATTGGGAAATCCAGCGAGCAATGGTCACTTTAGAAATTGGCTTGCCCAGAAAAGGTTTCTAATAGGATACAAACAACTGATCAGATTTATGAAAAGATACTCTTCTGTGTAAATAAAACCTCAATTGTCTATGCACGTCCAGCAAGTGTAACTTGTATTCGCTGATATTTTGGAAATTTGGAAAGAAAACAGGGAGATTAATAGTTTGATTAATATTGGCTTCCAACGCCACCTTGGGAAGAAAGGAAGGATTAGTGTGCAGGGAAACCCTGTCCTTATGAAAAAACACGTAAGGAACTTTAATGGACAATGCTTGAAGTTCTGATACCCTCCTAGCAGAAGTGATAGTTACCAAAAAGGCAGTTTTCCAAGACAGGAATTGTAAATCTACTGATGCTGTGGGCTCAAAAGGAGGAGACACTAGAGCCTAAGTACAGGTGTAGGACATTTCACCTAGGGTCTTAAAGGAAGGTACCATTAAGGAAGGTCTTGCAAAGTCTGGAAGAAGCTGGGGAAGCCATGTTTTGCCCCACATGGAAGTTAGAGATGGCAGCCAGTTGGACTTTAACGGTAGAGGAACTAGCACCTTGGTGAAAGATACTCGCTAGAAATTCCAGAACCGCCAAAACCGGAGCCATGAACGGATCTAGATCCTGTCAAGGGGCCCATATAGAAAAACGTTTCCACTTGTTGAGATAAATTTTCCTGGTGGAAGACTTGTGAGCCGCCACCAAAATGGTTTTAACCAGAGAGGATAAACTGGGAGTCCTAATCATTAATGGAACTGGAGCAGCCAAGCGATGAGTTTCAGACTGTCCAGGTCTGGGTGAGGAATTCCCGAAGGATGCGAAATGAGATCCAGAACCGGATCCATGGTGGAATTGTCAGATGAGACCAAAGGGAGGGGAACCAGACTTGACAAGGCCAGAAGGATCCCTACTACGCTACCGGAGAAACTTTTCTTCGAACACATAATATTCAAACCCAAAAGATTGAAAACACTAAACCACGAACGGCCATAGGGAAAAAATTCAGTTGGCCGTTCTCGCAGTTTGCCCTTTTCCCTAACGTTGAGTGATCTCGGAGTTGGCATATTTAGTTGGGGGGTGTGGGGTGAGAAGCCCCCCACTTGATTAGGATTGTGAAGTTTGTGTTGTTTGTGGCCTCGTGAACATTTTCTCTAGGAAAAAAATCACGGACGTGGCCGTTCGCGGTTTAGTGTTTTCAATGTTTTGGGTTCGAATATTACACGTTTGAAGAAAAGTGCTTTTGATCGCATAATATTGACCCGGCCAGAATAGGGCAATGAGGATTACTGAGCTCCCCAACCTGCGAGCTTTCTGTGGAAAATTCTGAATGAGAGGTAATGAGGGGTAAGCGTAAAGAAGACCGGGAGGCCAAGCATGAACCAAGTGTGTCATTGGGGGTCTCCCCCCCGAGGGGGGGGGGGCAGAGCGAAGAAAGTACAGTTTTGTACCTACCATAAATGTAGATGTTCGAGTGTTCACACTGCTGCAATCATCACTCTTGGGTTATCCTGCCGTCAGGCGGTCCCGCAGTTGGCCGGAGTTCCAAAGTCTTGGTCCGGTGTCGGTTGCTGTCGCTTCTTCCCTGACATCAGTGAGCCAGGGGTATATAAGATGCATCCGATGCCATTTTCTTCAGTTTTTCTTGCCCCAGATGTCAGGTGCCCCCAATAGGTAGGCAAAACATATTGCTATATAAAAAAATACACATATACATATAAAAATAAAACAGTCACAAGCAAATACACCATACAGGTTGTATAGGATAGAAAGGAATAGATAAGTCCAGCTAGTTCAGAGGGGATGGAGGGAGGGTAACCTGGACTGCAGCAGTGTGAACACTCGAACATCTACATTTATGGTAGGTACAAAACTGTACTATGTTCATCGTGTTACACTGCTGCAGTCATCACTCTTTGGTTGAATCCCAAAGCTAAGGATGGGTGGTGGAACTAAACAGGGTTTGGAGAGGCTAGAAGGCCCTGCAGAACTGCAGTGGCAAAGCCAGCTCTGGTTTTAGAGAATAGAGGTAAGTGATAGTGCTTGGAGAAGGTGTGCACTGAACTCCAAGTGGCAGCCTCCAAAATATCCTTGGTTGGTACCCCTCTGAGGAAGGCTGTTGATGTTGCTGTAGCCCTGGTGGAATGGGGCCTGATGTTACCAGGCACAGATTTCCCATGGTGTGTGCAACAGAAACGGATACAATGTCCTATCCATTTTTAAATGGTCTGCTTCGAGATAGCTTTTCCTTGAGATCCTGCAGCATAGGATACAAAGAGCTGGCCAGATTTTCTGAAAACCTTAGTTTTATCCAAGTAGTAATGTAATTGCCTGTGAATGTCCAAAGAGTGTAGGAGCCTTTCCCCTTTGTTCTGGGGGTTTGGATAAAAGGTGGGCAAATGAATGGTTTGGTTTAGGGCCACACTGGATACCACCTTTGGCATAAAGGAAGGGTAAGTTCGTAAACAGACTCTGCTTGATGAAAAATGATGAAAGGCTCCACTGCCATTAGGGCCTGTAGTTCTGAGACTCTTCGTGCTGAAGTTATTGCTAGCAGCAAAGCAGTTTTCCATGATAGTTACTGTAGATCAGCAGTGAAAGCTGGTTCAAAGGGTGGAAGTGTTAGCTTTTCCAGAACAAAGTTGAGATCCCAAGTTGGTGTTGGTGCTCTCCGGGGCAATCTTATGTTCTTAGCTCCTCTGAGGAACTGTCTTAGTAATTGATGTGAAAATATAGGAGGATCTGTGTTGTATTGAGCTGAAATAGCTGAGGCGTGGATCTTAATAGATGAGAAGGAAAGCCCTTTGTGCAACATCTCAGTTAAGTATTGAAGAATCTGAGGAATATTTGGGACAAGGGGATTTTGGCCTTTAGCTTGGTTCCAGGCGCAGAATATTTTCCATTTGTCTGAATAGACTTTCCTGGTGCTGGGCCTCTGAATGACGTCCATCACAGCTTTAGAGAGAAGTGTTGATTGGTTATTTAGGCAATTTGCCATGCAGCCAGATTTAAAGTCTTGAGCTGGCTGTGTAGAATCTGATTGTTTTGATGAGTGAGCAGGTGAGGAATTGTAGGCAAAATCCATGGTGGGCTTTGAGCCATGTTCCTTAGTATTGGATACCAGTGTTGGCGTGGCCAGTCTGGAGCAATGAGTATCAATTTGTGGCCTCTCTAATCTGGCTTTTAGCAGCACCTTTGCCAGAAGAGGCAGTGGGGGAAAGGCATACACTGTCAATGTTTTCCAACTGAATGAGAGGGTGTCCACTTTCCAAGCTAGTGTGTGGTATGTCCTTGTGCAGACTTTCCGTAGTTGGTAGTTTTTGGGGGAAGCAAACAGATCTATGTCTGGGCTCCCCCATTTGTGAGTTATCATTACGAATACTTGTGGATCTAGTTTCCACTCGTGAGGATCTGTGATGTTTCAGCTTAGATCGTCTGCCAGTGTGTTTTTCTTTCCTGGCAGGAATTGTGCTTGTAGTTGAACTTGGTAGGTCAGTGCTGTGTTCCACAAGGTCATTGCTTGTCTGCATAGGGGGTAGGATTGTGTGCCCCCTTGCTTATTTATGTACCACATCACTGTGGTGTTGTCCATCTTAATTAGGAGTTGTCCTGGATGTAGGAGGTCCTTGAAAGCTGTTAGGGCATTTTGTACAGCTAGCATCTCTTTTTGATTGATATGTGGATGCCTTTGGTTTGTAGGCCATTTTCCCTGAATACACTGTCCTGCCATGTGTGCTCCCCAGGCATAATCCGATGCATCTGTTGTTATAGTTTGCCTGGTTGTGGGTAAGGTGAAAGGCTGACCCTTGTTGAGGTGACATGCCTGAGCCCACCATAGAAACTCCTGTTGAAGGCAGGGAATGAGTGGAATTATTGTTTCCAAGCTGTGGCTGTGTTGAGACCATACGCTTTTCAGATACCATTGTAATTTCCTCATATGCAGTTTTGCAAATAGTATTAGTAGTATGCAAGATGCCATGAATCCCAAGGCCTGCAGAATTTTTTGCAGGAGTTGGGTCTTTGTTGCCATCATTTTGAAGTATTGAGTCAGTTGTCTTTGCTTGTCTGGCGTGAGGTAAGCCATCTGGGCCGTTGTATTTAAGCTGGCACCCAGGAATATTACATCTTGTGAGGGCACTAGTTTTGACTTCTTTTCATTCACTGTGTACCCTAGGCAACTTAGAAGGTTTTTGACAAACACCAGATGCTTTACTAGAATGTCCTTGCTTTCTGCTTGAATAAGGCAGTCATCCAGGTATGGATATATTTGAATCCCTCTTTGTCTGCAGAATGCAATTACTGGTGGCAGGCATTTTGTGAAGACTCTGGGCGCAGTAGACAAGTCAAAGGGCAGTGCAGAGAATTGGTAATGGGTTGAACCTGCAGTAAATCGGAGGTATATTCTGCAATTATGTGTGATAGGGACATGCAGGTATGCCTCCTTGAGGTCCAACGTTACTAGCCAAGCCTTCTTGCCCAGCATGGGAAGAAGCTGCTGTAGTGTTAGCATCTTGAATTTGGGTACTTCCAGGTATGTGTTTAGAACTGAGAGGTCCAGAATGGGTCTCCAGGCTTTGTCCATACAGGTTGTATAGGATAGAAAGGAATAGATAAGTTCAGCTAGTTCAGAGGGGATGGAGGGAGGGTAACCTGGACTGCAGCAGTGTGAACACTCGAACATCTACATTTATGGTAGGTACAAAACTGTACTATGTTCATCGTGTTACACTGCTGCAGTCATCACTCTTGGGTTGAATCCCAAAGCTAAGGATGGGTGGTGGAACTAAACAGGGTTTGGAGAGGCTAGAAGGCCCTGCAGAACTGCAGTGGCAAAGCCAGCTCTGGTTTTAGAGAATAGAGGTAAGGGATAGTGCTTGGAGAAGGTGTGCACTGAACTCCAAGTGGCAGCCTCCAAAATATCCTTGGTTGGTACCCCTCTGAGGAAGGCTGTTGATGTTGCTGTAGCCCTGGTGGAATGGGGCCTGATGTTACCAGGCACAGATTTCCCATGGTGTGTGCAACAGAAACGGATACAATGTCCTATCCATTTTGAAATGGTCTGCTTCGAGATAGCTTTTCCTTGAGATCCTGCAGCATAGGATACAAAGAGCTGGCCAGATTTTCTGAAAACCTTAGTTTTATCCAAGTAGTAATGTAATTGCCTGTGAATGTCCAAAGGATAAAAGGTGGGCAAATGAATGGTTTGGTTTAGGGCCACACTGGATACCACCTTTGGCATAAAGGAAGGGTAAGTTCGTAAACAGACTCTGCTTGATGAAAAATGATGAAAGGCTCCACTGCCATTAGGGCCTGTAGTTCTGAGACTCTTCGTGCTGAAGTTATTGCTAGCAGCAAAGCAGTTTTCCATGATAGTTACTGTAGATCAGCAGTGAAAGCTGGTTCAAAGGGTGGAAGTGTTAGCTTTTCCAGAACAAAGTTGAGATCCCAAGTTGGTGTTGGTGCTCTCCGGGGCAATCTTATGTTCTTAGCCCCTCTGAGGAACTGTCTTAGTAATTGATGTGAAAATATAGGAGGATCTGTGTTGTATTGAGCTGAAATAGCTAAGGCGTGGATCTTAATAGACGAGAAGGAAAGCCCTTTGTGCAACATCTCAGTTAAGTATTGAAGAATCTGAGGAATATTTGGGACAAGGGGATTTTGGCCTTTAGCTTGGTTCCAGGCGCAGAATATTTTCCATTTGTCTGAATAGACTTTCCTGGTGCTGGGCCTCTGAATGACGTCCATCACAGCTTTAGAGAGAAGTGTTGATTGGTTATTTAGGCAATTTGCCATGCAGCCAGATTTAAAGTCTTGAGCTGGCTGTGTAGAATCTGATTGTTTTGATGAGTGAGCAGGTGAGGAATTGTAGGCAAAATCCATGGTGGGCTTTGAGCCATGTTCCTTAGTATTGGATACCAGTGTTGGCGTGGCCACTCTGGAGCAATGAGCATCATTTGTGGCCTCTCTAATCTGGCTTTTAGCAGCACCTTTGCCAGAAGAGGCAGTGGGGGAAAGGCATACACTGTCAATGTTTTCCAACTGAATGAGAGGGTGTCCACTTTCCAAGCTAGTGTGTGGTATGTCCTTGTGCAGACTTTCCGTAGTTGGTAGTTTTTGGGGGAAGCAAACAGATCTATGTCTGGGCTCCCCCATTTGTGAGTTATCATTACGAATACTTGTGGATCTAGTTTCCACTCGTGAGGATCTGTGATGTTTCAGCTTAGATCGTCTGCCAGTGTGTTTTTCTTTCCTGGCAGGAATTGTGCTTGTAGTTGAACTTGGTAGGTCAGTGCTGTGTTCCACAAGGTCATTGCTTGTCTGCATAGGGGGTAGGATTGTGTGCCCCCTTGCTTATTTATGTACCACATCACTGTGGTGTTGTCCATCTTAATTAGGAGTTGTCCTGGATGTAGGAGGTCCTTGAAAGCTGTTAGGGCATTTTGTACAGCTAGCATCTCTTTTTGATTGATATGTGGATGCCTTTGGTTTGTAGGCCATTTTCCCTGAATACACTGTCCTGCCATGTGTGCTCCCCAGGCATAATCCGATGCATCTGTTGTTATAGTTTGCCTGGTTGTGGGTAAGGTGAAAGGCTGACCCTTGTTGAGGTGACATGCCTGAGCCCACCATAGAAACTCCTGTTGAAGGCAGGGAATGAGTGGAATTATTGTTTCCAAGCTGTGGCTGTGTTGAGACCATACGCTTTTCAGATACCATTGTAATTTCCTCATATGCAGTTTTGCAAATAGTATTAGTAGTATGCAAGATGCCATGAATCCCAAGGCCTGCAGAATTTTTTTTGCAGGGAGTTGGGTCTTTGTTGCCATCATTTTGAAGTATTGAGTCAGTTGTCTTTGCTTGTCTGGCGTGAGGTAAGCCATCTGGGCCGTTGTATTTAAGCTGGCACCCAGGAATATTACATCTTGTGAGGGCACTAGTTTTGACTTCTTTTCATTCACTGTGTACCCTAGGCAACTTAGAAGGTTTTTGACAAACACCAGATGCTTTACTAGAATGTCCTTGCTTTCTGCTTGAATAAGGCAGTCATCCAGGTATGGATATATTTGAATCCCTCTTTGTCTGCAGAATGCAATTACTGGTGCCAGGCATTTTGTGAAGACTCTGGGCGCAGTAGATAAGTCAAAGGGCAGTGCAGAGAATTGGTAATGGGTTGAACCTGCAGTAAATCGGAGGTATATTCTGCAATTATGTCTGATAGGGACATGCAGGTATGCCTCCTTGAGGTCCAACGTTACTAGCCAAGCCTTCTTGCCCAGCATGGGAAGAAGCTGCTGTAGTGTTAGCATCTTGAATTTGGGTACTTCCAGGTATGTGTTTAGAACTGAGAGGTCCAGAATGGGTCTCCAGGCTTTGTCCTTTTGGGGAACTAGAAACAGTCTTGAGTAAAAACATTGCCCTTGCTCCTGTGTAGGGACCTGTTGAATGGCTCTCATGTCCATGAGAGCTGAAATTTGCTTTTGAGCCTCTGCCCATTGATTTGGTGGCAGGTTTGGCATTCATTTTATCCTTGGTAAAGTGTGAAAGTGGAATCTGTATCCTTGAGATACAATATTTATGACCCATTTGTCTTTTGTGATGATGTGCCAATTGTCTGCAAAAAGAGCTAGTTTTCCCCCCAAAGGAGCTGCCAAGAGGGTTTTGCTTGGTAGTCTGAGGGGTAAGTCATTGTGTTTGTCTTCTGGCAGCTTGAGACCTGTCTTCTCCTCCTTTTTGGGTTGTGGCACTCCATTGTCGAGGCTGGTAAGAGCCTTGTGTGGCTGGCCTCTGCCTCTTGGGCATCTGTATCTGCCCCTCTGTGGTCTGGCAGAAGCTGGAAAGGACCAGTTTTTGGTTGGCCAATTTCTGCTGAAACGAGGAGGTTGAACCTGTAAAAAATCCTTGACCGTCTGCATAGATTTTGCCTTATCCTCCATTTTCTTTATAACTTCTGCTTTTACACCAAATAAAACATCCTGCTGTAAGGGTGCATCCAATAACTTTGCTATAACATGATCAGGTAAAGTTTGTTCTTTTAACCAAGCATGCCTACGTATGACAGACCCTGTCACTGCTGCTCTACAAGAAGCTTCCAATGAATCAAATCCACATTGCAAAGTATGTTTTCCCACTTGTTCAGCTGAATGCAACAAATCTTGCATTTACTTGTAATCTGGCTGGTCTGTATGTGCAAGCAATTTTTGTTTTAAATGAGACATCAGATATTGTTGACATTTCAGCATGTGAAACTGACAGTTTAAGGCCCTCATAGCTAGAGTAGCTGAGGTATATACTTTCTTTCCCCATCTGTTTAGTGCTCTAGAATCCCTTTCAGAGGGCACAGGATTTTTAGCAGTAGAGGCTTTAACCCCTTTGGGACCTTGGGAAATGGTTACTGGGTCAGCAACAGGGCTTTTATACAGGACTTTGTGTGAGTCAGGGACTCTGTAGTATCTGACTGGTTTGGCTGTGTGTGGCAGGAGGTAGTGAATCTGGGTTAAGGCTAGATTCTGAATAAACATCATCCACAATATCTAACACAGGTGGTATTGCAAGTGGTCTGTGCTGGGGCAGTAAAAGGAACTCTCGCAGCCTTTTCTTAGAATCAGAGTAATCCTGGCCTTCCCAGTGGAAATGTTCCCTCATAGTATGTAAGGTTTCCCCAAAAGAGAAGTCTTCTGGGGGAGATGCAGAAGGGATAGACTCTTCAGCATCAGAATCTTCATAAGGGGGAAAGGAATATTCCTGTTCCTCAGAAGAGTCTGAGGAAATTGAAACCTGGTCAGAGGAAGCGTAGTCCTCCTCCTGCCTTGGCCTTTTATCAGGAGGGGGATGGGAACCCCTGATTAGGGCAATTAAGTCTTCAGCCATCTTAAGCATCTGTTTCCTAGCATGGGGCCTTGTACTGGAGACTGCTGTGCAGTCTTCTTTGTTTTTTAAAGGAGTTTTCAGTTTTGCATAGGATTTAATAGTGAGTGTAGTCGGTCTGAAGACACTTTCAGCAAGTGAAAGCGTTTCAACTGCACCGGATTCTCCTACAGGTATGGAGTCGGAAGGGCCTGAAGGTAAAGGTTGTGGAGGCCTAGTAATCTCTGCTTGTGAATCGGTTGTCGCCTAGGGTCCTAAATCAGCAGTCGTCAGGGGCTGCGTAGGTGCCTCACTGAAAACCGGAGAACCGGCGACTGGCCTAGCAGAGGCCTCGGAATCCGGTTTGGATTTCAGCTGCTTGTCCTTATCTTTGCGTTTTTTATGCATTCCGGTCGTCGGCTGCTCCGACGGCATGGTATAATTAAATTTCCTACCAAAATAATGTCAGGCGAAATCAAACCGACGTTTGATAGTTCGTTTATTAAACCTAGCGCAAAACTGACAACCTATGATGTCCTGGTCTGGGCCTAGGCAAGGAATACAATAAGAATGAAAGTCCTTATGAGGTATTTGCTTCCCAAAAGAAATGCAATTGTTAACTTTTTCTGACATCGGTCAGAGACAAGAAAAGGTTCCCCAACGGGGTACTTAGCTTTATGAAGACTTCGGTCTGAAATTCGATTTGAAAATCTCAGGAGTCGGCCGACCGGCACTTGCGAACTGCTTCTGCTTCGGGCACCGCGCGGCAAGAAAGACTGAAGAAAATGGCGTTGGATGCATCTTATATACCCCTGGCGCACTGACAGGGAAGAAGCGACAGCAACCGACGCCGGACCAAGACTTTGGAACTCGGGACGACTGCAGGACCGCCTGATGGCAGGATAACCCAAGAGTGATGACTGCAGCAGTGTAACACGATGAACATCTCGCTGCAATTCGCGTTGGAAAGAGATGTGAAGAGATTACAGCAAGACCGACCCCACTTGAAGAAGATCTGTTCCACTACTGAAGGATTCAGAGACCACTCGTAAGGCATCAGAATAGTCCTGCTGAGCCTGTCCGCCTGAATGTTGGACCTTCCCGGAATGTGCATTGCCACCAGAAAGTGGGTGGTGAAAATCGCCCATTCCCACACTCTCATGGCCTCAAAGGAGGTAAGATTTGGTTCCGCCCTGTTTGTTGATGTACCAGACTACTGACATGTTGTCTGATTGAATAGCAACAGCCCCAAGAAGAAGATGGGCATGAAGGGCCTGCAACACTAGAAGAAACGCCCTCACCTCCAGGATGCTGATATGCAAATTGGTCTCGGAAGGGGACCAAGTGCCTTGGACAGTTCCTCCCAAGCAATGTCCCCCCCCACCCTAGCTACGAAGCAACCGTGGTCACTGTGGTTCAGGGAAAGGATGGAACAAAGGGGTGTCCCTTGACAAGGTCCGGGGAGAGAATCAACCAGAGAAGAGACTCTCTGGAAACCCGGGAAATCTGAACTGGATGGGACAAGGGTAGATCTAGTAGGGACCATTGAACTGCTAGCATCCACTGGAGAACTTACATATGAAGTCGTGCAAAGGGTAGAAGACTGATTATGGCTATCATGGAACCCAGAGCCCGCAGAATAATCTTTGCTGAACTGATAATGATTGGCCCCCTACTGGAAGTGGAGAAACCTGTGGAAGCGCCTGTTCATTTTGATTGACCGCGTCCTGGAGGTCAATCCAGCACATCCAATCTTTTTCCTGCAGGTAGGGCAGGATGGACTGAAAGGTGACCATCCAGAATTTTTCTTTGGCTACAGACAGACCCAAGGTGGAAAGATCCAGAATGTGTCTTAGGTCCCTGTCTTTTTTGGCACCAAAAAGAAAGTACAGTTGTGTACACTTACCATAAATGTAGATGTTCGAGTGTATTCACTGTTGCAGTCATTACATTTTGGTAATCTGCTGGCAGGTTGCCCTCAGTCGGACTGAATATCAAAGTCTTGGGTCCTGCGTCGGTTGCTGTCTCCTCTTCCATGACATCAGGTGTATAAAACATGCAGCCAACGCCATTTTCTTTAGCTTTTTTGCCCCAGATGTCAGGTGCCCCCCAAATGGGCAGCAAAAAAAAAAAATATATATATATATACATAAATATCTATATATAAATGCAATTGTAACATCAACTTTACCTTCATCTAAAAGCAAATACACCACAAAGGCTGTAGAATGTAGTGAAGGAAAGAGAAGTTCTAGAAAAAAGAGGGATGGTGGGTGGGTAACCCGGACTGCAACAGTGAATACACTCGAACATCTACATTTATGGTAAGTGTACACAACTGTACTATGTTCTTCGTGTTTCACTGCTGCAGTCATTACATTTGGGTAGAATCCCAAAGCTATGGTTGGAAGGCTGGAACTAAATAGCATTAGGAGCGGCTATAAGGCCCTGCAGAACTGCAGTGGCAAAGCCTGCCCTAGACTTAGAGAAGAGAGGCAAGTGATAATGCTTTGTAAAAGTATGAAAAGAGCTCCAAGTAGCAGCTTCTAGAATGTCTTTGGTTGGAACCCTCCTGAGAAAAGTTGCTGAGGTAGATGCAGCCCTGGTGGAATGTGACCTGATTCCCTTGGGCACCGGTTTACCATGATGCAAATAGCAGAAATGAATGCAGTGGCTTATCCACTTTGAAATAGTCTGCTTTGAAATGGCCTTTCCCTCTGATCCTGCAGCAAATGCCACCAGTAGCTGCTCAGACTTTCTTAGAGGTTTTGTCCTGTTTAAGTAGAATCTTAGTTGTCTGTGTACGTCCAAGGAATGCAGAATCTGCTCCCCCTTGTTCTGCGGATTTGGGTAAAAAGTTGACAGGTGAATAGTTTGAGCCACACTGGATACCACCTTAGGCATAAAGGAAGGATTTGTCCTGAGGGACACCCTGTCCAGGTAAAATGTAATAAAAGGCTCCACAGCCATGAGGGCCTGTAGTTCTGAAACCCTTCTTGCTGAAGTGATTGCCAGAAGGAAAGCTGTTTTCCAAGATAAAAACCTTATATCTGCAGTAGCTGCTGGTTCAAATGGAGGCAGGGTGAGCTTTTCCAACACAAAATTGAGGTCCCATGCAGGAGTTGGCGATCTTCTGGGAGGCCTTAAATTTTTGGCCTCTCTAAGATACTGTTTTAGCAGAGGATGAGAAAAGATGGGAGGCTCTGTGTTGTAATGAGCCGAGATGGCAGAGTCATGGATTTTTATAGATGAAAAAGATAGGCCCTGGGTCAAGCATCTCAGTCAAGTATTGTAAAATCTGAGGAATATTTGGCTTTGCTGTGTCAGTCCCTTGTGCTTGGTTCCTAGCACAGAATCTCTTCCATTTATCAGCATAAGATCTTCTAGTACTAGGCCTTCTGGCTTCCAAAATGACATCCATCACAGATTTACTGAAAAGTGTTGTTTGAATACTTACATGATCGGCCATGCTGCCAGGTTCAGAGTTTGGAGCGGATTGTGCAGAATTTGATTGTTCTGCTGAGACAGTAGATGAGGTATTTGAGGCAAGTACCAAGGAGGGAGTTGAGACATATTCCTTAGAATTGGGTAACAGTGCTGGCGAGGCCATTCCGGGGCAATTAGGATCATTTTTGTTTTTTGCTGTCTGACCTTTAGTAGGACCTTGGGAAGAAGAGTGGTGGAGGAGTGTCAATATTCACCAAGGATATTCACACCACCAGGTTAGTTGCCCAACACAATGCGTCTGAAATTCTCCATGTGCAACTAACACTAGGTAAGACTGCAATCCAAATTGTAGCTTGCTACAGATCCCCCACCATACCCCAAGATTCTCACTACACCTTTCTAAACATACTGGAAAATATTAAGTTAGAACCAAACACCCCAATACTGGGTAATTTTAACTACCCTGCCATTAACTGGGAAAACTACTCATGTACCAACACCTTTGCCCAACGGTTCTTAGAATTCATAAATTCCAACGCCCTGGATCAACTAATCCATAGTCCCACCAGGGGCTCCAATATCCTAGACCTGGTCATTACCAAAATGGGAAATCAATGCTCCACACCTATGGTCACCCCCTCGTTAGTCAGGTCTGACCATAAGCTAATCACCCTTAACATCCACATCCCACCCCCACCCCCCAGTAAGGAAACCTCCATAAAAAACTTCTCCAAAGACAACTTCATGCTACTCAAGTCAGAAGTGACAAACTTCATGACACCCATGCAGACTGGAGCTGAAAGTTCAACTGCTGAATCCTACACTAAGGCACTGTACGAGCACATCCACTCATGCATAAATCATGCCATCCCAAATAGAACCAAGATGCTCTCATCCAAAAAAAAGAAGCCAATCTGGTGGTCCCCTGCCATAAACAAACTTTACAAGAAAAGGAAGAAACTGTTGCAGAAAAGAGGAAAATCCCAGGATGCAAAAAACTTCCTTACCAGCCTCAGTAAGAAACTGAGATCCCTCATAAAATCCTCCAAAGCTAGTTACGAAAATAAAATTGCCAAAGATTCCAAAGACAACCACAAGGCATTTTATAACTATGTCAAGAATCTAAATGGCAATGCTCAGATCTGCTCTGAGCTAAAACAGAATGGCATTAAATATACTGATCCCAAGGATATTGCCAATATCCTGGCAGATCGATTCAGTGCCAACTTCACCCCCCTATCAACCCCTAAATGGCCCATCTCAATACCGGAAGATTGCCAAATTCCGGTAAGAACGATCACACAGGTAAAAAACGCACTCTCCAAAGCTAAGAATACAGCATCCATGGGACCAGATGACATCCCGGGCTGTGTACTACATGAACTACAATATGAACTGGCACCTCACCTAAGTGTCATGTTTAATCATAGCCTCACCTCAGGTTTTGTGCCCACCGAGTGGCACAGAGCTACAGTTATCCCACTCCACAAGGGGGGATCCACCTTGGATCCCGGAAACTACTGTCCCAGCAGTCTGACAAGCCTTATCTGCAAGGCCATGGAGCGTATTATCATGGAACTTATGAACAAAGACGTTGGCAACCTTCAAACACTGGACCCCACCCAGTTTGGGTTCGTGAAGGGCCAATCTTGTCTCCTGAACCTGAGTGACTTCTTCGAATCAGTCTCCAGAGCCATGGACAAGGGTAAGGTGGTCCACACAGCCTATCTAGACCTTGCCAAGGCCTTTGACACCATCCCCCACTCTGGAATCATAGATAAACTTACTAAGCTGGGCATTAATCCCTACATCACCCAATGGGTTGCTAACTGGCTTACTGATAGAACCCACACTGTAAAAGTAGCTGACTCCAAATCCAGCTCCAGACAAGTGACAAGTGGAGTACCTCAGGGTTCAGTCCTGGGACTGCTCTTGTTTGGCATCTACTTCCTGAAGTGCAGGCCAACACTAAGGGACTCTGGATAACAAAGTTTGCAGATGACTGCAAACTGGGAGCCTACTGAATCCCCAAATGATGTGGATACTCTACAAAAGGGCCTTACAGAAACAGATGCTTGGTGCCAGAGCCATGGGCTCAAGCTCAATGCCAAGAAATGTATAGTTATCCCCTTTGGGGAAAAACATGTATCCATGAATTACCATATAGGTGGCAGTAAACTAAACACCGAAAGTGTGATGAGAGGCTTAGGGACACAGGTGGACAGTGGTCTCACCTTCGATAACCACATCACCACAACAGTCAGGAAATCCTTCTATGTGGCACACCTCATCACTAAGAGCTTTTCATCCAGAAAAAAGGAGGTCATTGTCCCACTGTACTCATCCCTCATTAGATCCATTATAGAATACAACGCCCCGTTTGGTATGTACCTCTCAAGACATCTGCAACAACTGGAAAGGCCGCAGAAATACCTCAACTAAAAGAATCACAGGCCTAAAGCAGATGCCCTACGCTGACCGCCTTAAAAAACTCCAGCTATACTTTGTCGCATATCGTCTACTCAGAGGCGATCTTTGCTTAACATACAAGACCATGTCAAACCCAGAGCTGTTGGACATGCTACACTTAAAGAAATCCCAATCCCTCAGAGCCACACGCTCCAGGGATCTAAACCTTGTCATCACAATAAACAAAACATGCTGGAGGGATAGGTTCCTGACCCAGAGACTGCCCAGACTCTGGAATACATTGCCCATACATGTCAAGCAGAGTGCCTCTTTGGTCCCCTTCAAAAGGAACCTTGATGATTGGATGAGAGAGAGGAAATTCACCCCGGGGATCATGTCAGTCGCTCTGCTAGACAGGGGTCCAGGGAAGTAAATAGTGTGGGAAGAAATAGCCAGGGAAATGTTATGGCTAGGCTTGTATAGGCCCTAGGGCTGATAGCCTAGTACCAACCTATGAACCTAAGAGGCAGAGGAGGAAAGGAGTAGACTGATAGTTTTTTTCCAACTGAAGGATAGGGCATCCACTTTCCATGCTTGTCTGTGATAAGTCCTTGTGCAGAATTTATCCAGTTGATAATTCTGGGGAGAAGCAAACAGATCTATGTCCGGGCTCCCCCATTTCTCTGTTATCATGCTGAAGACTTGTGGATCCAGCTTCCACTCGTGAGGGTCCATAAGATTTCTGCTTAGGTCGTCTGCCAGAGTATTTTGTTTTCCTGGCAGGAATTGAGCTTGAAGATGTACTTGGTAAGTCAAGGCTGTGTCCCACAATGTCATGGCTAGTCTGCAAAGGGGGTAGGAATGTGTACCCCCCTGCTTGTTTATGTACCACATAACTGTGGTGTTGTCCGACTTTATCAGTAGTTGTCCTGGATGAAGTAAGTCCTTGAAGGCTGTCAGGGCATTCTGAACAGCTAATATCTTTCTGGCTGATATGCAGATGCATTTGGTTTGGGCTCCATATACCATGAATGCATCTCCCAGCCATGTGGGCCCCCCAAACATAGTCTGATGCGTCTGTAATTAGGGTTTGGTTGGCAGGGGGTAGAGTGAAAGACCGTCCCATGTTCCGGTGACATGTCTGTGCCCACCAAAGAAACTCCTGTTGTAGACAGGGAATGAGAGGAATCATTGTTTCCAGACTGTGACAATGTTGACTCCATAAACGTTTTAGGTACCACTGAAGTTTCCTCATATGCAGTCTTGCAAATGGAAGTAGAAGAATGCAGGATGAAATGAACCCCAAAGCCTGCAGAATTTGTCTTGCAGATAACTGGGTTTTTGTTGCCATCTGTTTGAAGTAAATAGCCAGTTGCCTTTGTTTGTCTGGAGTAAGGTAAGCCATCTGGGCAGTTGTATTCAAGCTTGCACCCAGGAATGTAATCTATTGAGAGGGTACCAGTTGTGATTTATTTTCGTTTACTGTGTACCCTAAGCATGTTAGAAGCCTTTTTACAAACGCCAGATGTTGAAGAAGAATGTCCTTGTTTTCTGCTTGAATGAGACAGTCGTCCAAGTAGGGATAGATTTGTATGCTTCTTTGTCTACAAAATGCAATTACTGGTGCCAGGCACTTTGTAAAGACCCTGGGCACAGTAGATAAGCCAAAGGGCAGTGCAGAGAATTGGTAATGCATAAAACCAGCCTTGAAGTGGAGGTTTCTTCTGCACGATTCCCTTTTTGGGATATGCAGCTATGCCTCTTTTAAGTCTAGAGTCACTAGCCAAGCATTCTTGCCCAGCATGGGCAGAAGCTGCTGCAAAGTTAGCATTTTGAAGTTTGGATGTCCAAGAATGTGTTCAAAATCGATAAATCCAGTATTGGGCACCAGGCATTGTCTTTTCTGGGTACCAAGAACAGTCTTGAGTAAAACCCTTGTCCTTTTTCCTGTTCTGGTACTGGCTGAATAGCCCCCATATCCATGAGGGACGTAACTTGTTTCTGTGCCTCTGCCCATTGATTTTGTGGCAGATCTGGCCAACCGTTTGGAATTGGCAAGGTATGGAAATTAAATCTGTATCCCTGGGATACTTTGTTTAATACCCAACTTCTCCTGGGTTATTAACTGCCAATTTTGAGCATGAAGTTCTAGTTTTCCCCCTAAGGGAGCTGCCAAAAGATAAGTGCTTGGTGATGGAAGAGGGAAGCCATTGTGACTGTTTACTGTAGGGTTGTGCTTTGTTTCCTCCAGATTTGGAGGTAGAGGCACCCCATTGCTTTGACCTGTAAGAACCCTGTGATTGGTATCTAGAGCCTTTTGAGCGCCTGGATTTGCCCCGTGAGACTCTGTCGGACACAGAAAAGGACCAATTTTTTGTAGGCCAGTGTCTACTGAATCTTGGTGGCTGCACTTGTAAGAAGTCTTTTACAGTTTGCAGAGACTTAGCTTTGTCTTCCATTTTCTTTAAAACCTCTTCTGCCTTATTACCAAAGAGAGTATCATGCTGTAAAGGTGCATCCAACAATTTAGCTTTAATGTGATCCGGCAGATTTTGCTCCTTGAGCCAGGCATGCCTTCTAATCACAGATCCAGTAACTGCGGAACTGCAGGAGGCCTCTAAGGAATCAAAACCACATTGCAAAGTATGCTTTCCAACCTGTTCTGCTGCATGCAATAATTCCTTAATTCTTTATTTTCCACACATTCAGAAATCAACATCATTTTCTGCTTCAATAATCCCATAACATGCTGTTGATATTTAAGCATATGAAACTGGCAGTTTAAGGCCCTAATTGCCAAAGTTGCAGACATATAAACCTGCTTTCCCCATCTATTCAGAGCCCTGGAATCTCTATCAGAGGGGGTAGGATTCTTAGCTGTTGAGGCCTTTACACCTTTGGGACCCTGTGAGATAGTTTCAGGGTCAGCAGCAGTATTTTTTAAACAAAAATTTGTGGGAGTCAGGCACCCTGTAATATCTGTCTGGCTTGCTAGGAGCCGGAGGTAGGGAATCTGGAGTCATGCTTGATTCCGAAAACACATCATCAACAATGTCTAATACAGGAGGTATGGCCAAAGGCCTATGCTGAGGGAGAAGAAGGAAATCCCTAAGCCTCTTTTTTGATTCTGAAAAATCTTGACTCTCCCAATGAAAATGTTCCCTCAAAGTATGTAAGGTTTCTCCAAAAGAATAATCTTCAGGAGGGGATGCAGATGGGATGGATTCCTCTGCATCTGAATCCTCATAGGGTGGTATAGAAATTTCCTGATTAGAAGAGTAATCAGAAGAAATAGAAATCTGATCTGAAGATTCATAATCAGTGTCTTGCCTAGGCCTCTTATCGGGGGGGGGGGGTTGGGAACCCCCTAATCAAAGTAATTAAGTCTTCAGCCATTTTGATCATCTGTTTTTTGGGCATAGAGGCCTGAGCACGTGGCTCATGCGTCGGATTTTTAGCCTTAGAAGTTGATTTTGTCTTTGTTTTTGTAGCTGGCGTCAGTTTTATATAGAAATGTTGAGGACTGAAAACACCCTCAAAGCCTGCTCAGCGGCTCTGGACCCATCCGAAGGAGAGACATCCGCGGGTACAATACTCTGAGAATCTCGCGGCGTGCCAGACTCCACATGGGTCTCGGTAGAGGCCTGCGACTCGAAAGTAGTGGGTATCAGGGGCTGCGAAAACGCCTCTCTAAGTACCGGCGAACCGGTGACTGGCTTAGGAGAAGCCTCGTCATCAGTTTTGGACCTCGACGGTCTGTCTCTGTCCTTTTCTTTGAGTTTTTTGTGAACTCCGGTAGTTGGATTGCTATCCAACGACATTTCAGGGTAGTTAAATCTGTTTCCAAAATATTTTGAAGCAAAGATATACCGACGCTTAATAGTGCATTGGTTAAATCTAGCACAAAACCGACAGCAAGGCACGTTATGATCTGGGCCTATGCAAGGAATACAGTACAAATGGAAATCCTTATGAGGTATTTGCTTTCCACAAGTAATGCAATTATTAACTTTTACTGACATCTGTAAGGAGCAAGAAAAAGTTTCCCCCAATGGGGTACTTAGCTTTAACTGAAGACTTCGGTTCTGAAACTCGAATACGAAAATTTCAGGAGTCGGACGACCGGCACTTGCGAACTGCTTCTGCTTCGGGCACCGCATGGCAAGAAAGACTAAAGAAAATGGCGTCGGCTGCATGTTTTATACCCCTGATGACCTGACGTCATGGAAGAGGAGACAGCAACCGGCCTTGGGACCCAAGACTTTGATATTCAGGCCGACTGAGTGCAACCTGCCAGCAGATTACCCAAATGTAATGACTGCAACAGTGAAACATGAAAAACATCCTGGAATAAATGCCCAATCCGGATCCGTCTTGGGGGGCAGTTTGGATAACTCATTTTCTTAGCAGCTTGTCTATTTTCAGTGCTACTGCCTCCCTTTGCGCGGGTGGAACTTCTGGGTGGTGATATGGTGGGAGAGGTAGATGCAATAACCTCTGGATATGATTTGAAACATCCAATGGCCTGCTGTTACGGACTCCCATTCCGTTGGGTGAAGCGAGAGGCAGCCTCTCAGGGCTGCTGTGCGGGCCTGTCCAAGAATGGTTCTCGAGACCCGAAATTTCTTGGACCCCTTCTGCCTCTAGGCCAGCGTCTATCATGACCCCCTCTGCCTCTGGGGGAAGATGAGTCCCGAGTACCTTGGGAGAACTGAGATTTTCAGAACCACATCTTCTTGGCCCCTCGCTGATTCCAGGAGAGATCTTTGAGGGGGTGAGAAGTGGATCCCGACAGCAGACAGTGTCTTTCTGTCCTTCTCACTCTGGACCAGTGTTTCACGCATAGATTTCCCAAATAGGGAAGAACCATCATAGGGGGCATTAGCAAAGGATGCCTTAAAAGGGTCCGAGAAATGACACAGCTGGAGCAAAGTGTATTGCCTCATGGCAACGTCAGATCTGGCTGCCATAGTGCCTCCCTCCGTTGCATGGGAAAGGAGGTGCATGGATGTATTGGCTACTGCCTTATGAGTGGCCATTCGTGTGAATGTCTTCTTGCCCTCTGCCGACGTGGACTCCGGGGGAAACTCGGCGACTTCATTGACTAAGTCACGCTGCAGTCAGATGACATGTGCCATATAGTTTAGCGCCCTTATGGTAAAGGTTGCTGAAGCATACACCTGCTTCCCCAAACGGTCCATAGTCCTTGACTCTCGGTCGGAGGAATGGACCGCAGAGCTCTCCTGTGTGAGTTCTTTCTTTGTGGCAGCTGTCACCATCATGGCGTTTATGGGGGACCTCTTACTCCAGCTAGTCTTGTCTGGTGGGGGGCTGAGAATTTTATCTGGATGCTTGGCAATAGGCTCCATGGTGTCTGGTTTCTTCCATGCCCGAGATGTTGTCAGGTCCACAAGCGGGTCCGTGGGAGGGGACACCCAAGAAGTAGATGGGCTCATGCCAAATGCCTCCATGAACACCGAATCGTCCAGGGTTGGTTTTTGGGCGGACCACCTCCCCTTTGGATAAGGAGTTCCATGATGTCGCCAAAGGAGACATCTTCGGGGGGTGACCTGTGGGAACCTTCCCCTTCCTCCAAGTAGGTGTCATCTGTGAGGGACTCTGAAGAGGAGTCCAGGTGCCTCCTTTTCACGTTCGCTTGTAAGGAGCCTCCTTAGTGGGACTCTCTGTGGGGGACTCGCAAGCTTCTTGCTGCTCTCGAATGGGAGCTCCCCGAGGCACAGCGAGCATGGGGTGTTCCTGATAGGATAAGAGTGTCGGGGCTGAACTCAGAGCCTAGGAAGTCAGGGCAGAGTCCGAAGATGAGATGGTCAGGGGTCTCGGAGCACTCAAAAGGACCCTCTCCACCATGTCAAAAGCAGAGGGGGAGCGAACTTCCTGGGAAATAAGCAAGGGAGCCGCTCCCCTCAGATCCAAAGGGGGAGTCAGAGCCGAGACTGCTGGGGCCAAGATGCCGAGGGGGATAATGCACTCAGAAAGGCTTGGAGCCAACAGTGCCCCCTTGGATCCAACACCCAGACTACGGCTCCAAGAGCTTGGATTCGACATGCTCAAGGTAATGGCCGGCATTGAGGTACAAGGTACCATCGGTACCGACACCCCCGACCCTGAGTCTCCTCGGATCCACAGACTCCAAAACAGACGGTCAGATCGGACAAGGAGTTATGGGGGTGAAAAAGGGCTGCAAGCTACCTGCTCCAGTAGGAGAGGGAGCTGACAAGACTCGCATCTGGATCTGGGTCTGGATGAACTTCTGCATCATCCTGTCCATATCTGCCTCGCTCAAACTATGGGTCGAAGTAGATGAAGAAGCCACCCACACCGGCTGGGAGTGCTGATGAGGGGGATACTCTAGATGGGGGCCTAGATATCTCCGGCTCAGGGGAGAACCTGAGCGATCAGAGCCAAGGGGTACTGGGCCTACGAGGGGTCTTAGATTTTGCAGGAGGCCCTGCCGGAGCAGAGCGGTCCGGGAACTGCTTCCTGAACTTATCCTTTAGATTTTCACCTTCCCCAAACCTCATGGCGGGAGGTTGAGTCCCAGAAGCCTCGGGAGGGGAGGAAGTAGAAGCAGCCGAGGTAGAGGCCACTGATATGGTAACGGGGAAAGCCGTCCCTGAAGAAGGGAGCAGACCTTTCATAATCAGCTTCGCCCTCCTGTCCTTAAGGGCCCACAGGTTGAAACCTGCGCAGATACGGCAGGAGGTCAGCAAATGGGCCGCGCCCAAACACACTACGCACAGAATGTGGCCATCGGCTGGGGAAAGCTTATGGCCACACACACTGCATTTTCTAAACACTGGATTTGGGGTTTCAGCCATACTAGGGAACACAAACACCCCAAACAGCACACTGTAGACACTCACACACACTATGGGGGAGGGAGCGGGAGACCAGAGGGAAACTACGCTAACTACCACAAACTACTTTTCACTTTAACTTTTTTTTTTTTTTTTGATCCGACGGACAAACATGGTATGGGGAGGTGAAAAAAGGGAAGGATGGGAATAAATTTAGCCTAAACTACCACAATAATAGCCACTTACCAAAATACAGCCTGGAGCTCTGAGACCACGATGTGTAGCTTTTCAGCGGCAAATGAGATCAGGGGAAGGAAGGAGACAGGGGAGCATTATGAGTAACGGGAGGAGATTGTAGCTCAGATCAGATGCTAGTGATACGTGTGCCTCGGATCCAATTCGGATCCGAATACCCACAGGTTGAAGACCAAATTAAGTCAGCTACAAGGAAAACCCTCGGCAGACCACTACAGCACCACAATGCAACTGTTAAAACCACAGATTTATTGAATAAAACTGTAAAATGCAGGAATAAAAATCGGTCCGATAAGTGCTTTTGGCTGATGCAGCATTCTTCAGATCATATGGGATTCCAATCCTTGGCATAAAGACCTACTCTATTATGGATGTTTTGTAGATGATATTTTTATTTTATGGAAAGGGGATGCTAACAAACTGATTTCTTTTACTGACTACCTGAACAATATCACTAAGTTTCTTGTATTTAAAGTTGATTACTCCAAAGTAGTTATTGATTTTCTTGATGTAAAGGTGATGCTGCATCCGGAAACTGGCATACAGACCTGCCTCCATAGGAAGGGCACCTGGAGAAACCACTATCTACATCAGCAGAGAATGCACCCCAACCATATTTTTAAAAATATTTTTGAAAATCAAGTCACAAGGGTCTTACGTTTATGCACGTCAGAGTTTGACTTTGCAACAGAATGTGACAAATTGCACTGTAATTTACGTGCAAGGGGCTACAAAGCTGACCACTGATCTTAAAAATATGAGAAGCCTCAAGGGCCGTCCCAACTACACTGAACAATTCATCATTCCATCCTCTGGTGAACATAAGAACAGTAATTCACAACTTAATTGTCTTTTGACGTATAGTACTGACAATAAACAAGTGTGTGACACCATTAGAAAATATTGGCCTATATTGACTGCTGATGAGAGGATTAAAAATATCGTAGGAGACAAACCCAGGTTCTCGCACAAAAACAAATGGAACATAAAAAGCCTCTTATGTAATAAAGAGGGCTTCAGTCACGAGACACCCTCGGTAAGAAAAGGCACCTTTAGATGCCATCGTTGTAAAGCTTGTACTCGTACTGACAGCAGCAACACTTTTATTCACCCTATCTCCAATAATACCTATGTTTTTGATGTATTTGCAAACTGTACTGCTCAACATCTTGTCTACTGCTGCTCATGTAGAGCTTTCTATGTAGAAAAAAACTGATCAGCACCTTAAGGATTGGATTCTACATCATATGAGAGACATAAGGAATGCTGACTTAAACAATGCGCTTGCGATGCACATTGTTCATAATCCAACAAGTGTTTAAATTCAAAGTCCTGGAATGTATTCGACCTAGCCTAAGAGAAGGTGATATTAAGAATCAGACAGAAATTAGAGAAATTAACTGGATTATTAATTTAAGAGCACATTGTCCTCCAGGCTTAAACAATGTAGTGCCATTAAGACCCATCTTAAAAGCAAGGATTGGACCCTGAGGAGGCTATGTACCTTAGAAAGTTTATTTAACATGATGCAGTGTTTCTTTCTTACTGCTGCTACAAAGCTTCCAGCAGCCGTACTTGCTGCCTCTGCTAATACCAATTGTCACACACACTTTCTGTTGCCATGGCAATGATCCACAACAGGATGATTGGACTCAATGAATTCTAGAGCAACCTATCACCACAAGGATACATGTCTAAGAAAACAATTGGTTAAAACTAAGAAGCTTATGTAATAGGAAAGCTAACACGGAATGCTTCACTACTAGCTGCTGACTAATTTCTAGAACTGCAGTTGGCTGCTATGCTTCCAATATATGAACCAAACTATGAATCTGCATTTTCATACGTGGTCCACCCCACATTTGTGATTGGGCATCTGGGTTTCAAATAGAATCTGTAGCAGGATTCACATATGATCTGAAGAAGGCTGTAAGAGCCAAAAGCGCTTATCGGACTGATTTTTATTCCTGCATTTTACAGTTTTATTCAATAAATCTCTAGTTTTAACAGTTGTATTGTGGTGGTCTGCCGAAGGTTTTCCTTGTAAATATGTTTTGTTTCCACTGGCAGCTTTAGCAGTTGTAATAGTGTTTATTTTACTAAATGAAGTCAACTACTTCAGATATGAGATATAATCCTTCCAACATATCTTGGGATCTTCTTCCAGTTAGTCATTCCCAACACATTTTCCACAACAGACATCCTTACTAGATAATCAAATCATCTTAAATGACTTGTATAAGCCTGGTAGAGCACAGATTCCACTCTGATACCCCCTGAACTGCTCAGCTCCTCACTTTGTCTCTGACGGATACTAATTTCCACAGCTTGTATTCATAATCTCATCCTTTTGGTTGTTATCCAAAGTTCATGACCAGGAACACTTGATTTTTGGTATCCCAAAAAAATAAAATAGCTTTTTCACGACATGAAATCCAAGAATTAAATGTAATTTACAGTCATTACGGTGATTTCACTATAACTTTCATCTGTACTAATATGTACTGAAAATTAAAACAGACTAGGTGCAGATCACTCAATAATGCAAGTTGTCAATATTATAAATATTAAATATGAATAGAAATACATCTTGTAGTGAACTGGTTGCCTAGTTAAATTGCCAAAATCAGTGAAAAATGTCATGATTTTTCAATTCAAAGGCAGTCAAAAACTGGGATTTGCCATTATTTTTACCAGAAAAACTGAAAATCAGTGTCCCTGCTCAAGACCAAAGACAAAGAGGGAGTGAAGTCTGAATGAACATTTTTTGTCCAAAGATTTAGCTCTCATTTCATCAGCAGTCTGACACAATGCTGCTGGCAAATATCCCTAATAGTACTTAAAACTCCCCTCAAACAGAAAGAGTAAGTCACTCTTTTCTGGTAGAGAATCATGACCTGTGATTTGGAGGTGCTGATGTTCACCTCAGCTGCTTAACATTCAATGCCAAACTGCTGTGGTATATTACTGGAAACCAGTCATTTGAGGTCAGCA
>NC_056747.1:1132031820-1132121820 GCF_019279795.1 Protopterus annectens
GTTCGTAGAGAAACTCTGTCTTGATGAAAAATGAGGAAAGGCTCTACCGCCATAAGAGCCTGAAGCTCTGAGACTCTTCTGGCTGAAGTAATTGCTAGCAGCAGGGCAGTCTTCCATGATACAAACTTTAAGTCAGCTGAGAAAGCTGGCTCAAAAGGAGGTAGCGTAAGTTTTTCTAGAACAAAATTGAGGTCCCAAGTTGGTGTTGGTGCTCTCCTGGGAGGCCTAATGTTTTTGGCCCCTCTGAGAAACTGCCTTAGAAGTGGATGTGAAAATAAGGGAGGATCCGTCTTGTAGTGAGCTGAAATAGCTGAGGCGTGGATTTTAATAGATGAAAAAGAAAGTCCTTTGTGTAACATCTCAGTTAAATATTGTAGAATCTGAGGTATGTCCGGCAGAAGGGTATTTTGGCCTTTAGCTTAGTTCCAGGTGCAAAACCTTTTCCATTTGTCTGAGTAGGCTTTCCTGGTGCTGGGCCTCCTGGCCTCCAGAATAACATCCATAACAGCTTGTGAAAGAGGAGCTGGCTGGTTGCTTAGGAGATTTGCCATGCAGCCAAATTTACGGTTTTGAGCTGGCTGTGTAGAATCTGACTGTCTTGCTGTGTGAGAAGATGAGAAATTTGTGGTAAAATCCATGGTGGGCCCTGGGCCATATTCCTTAATAGTGGGTAACAGTGCTAGCGTGGCCAGTCTGGGGCAATGAGTATCATTCGTGGTCTCTCCATCCTGACTTTCAGTAGCACCTTTGTGAAAAGGGGCAATGGAGGGAAAGCATATACTGACAGCATTTTCCAACTGAATGAGAGTGTGTCCACTTTCCAAGCTTGATGGTGAAATGTCCTTGTGCAAATTTTGGTAGCTGATAGTTTTGGGGGCTGGCAAACAGGTCTATGTCTGGGTGCCCCCATTTTTGAGTTATCATGGCAAATACTTGTGGATCCAGTTTCCACTCGTGGGGATCCATGATGTTTCTGCTTAGGTCATCTGCCAATGTGTTCTTTTTTCCTGGCAGGAATTGAGCTTGTAATTGTACTTGGTAAGCCAGTGCTGTGTTCCACAAGGTCATTGCTTGCCTGCATAGAGGGTAGGAGTGTGTACCCCCTTGTTTGTTTATGTACCACATTACTGTGGTGTTGTCTGTCCTTATTATAAGCTGTCCTGGATGTAAGAGGTCCTTGAAGGCTGTCAGGGCATTCTGTACAGCTAGCATTTCTTTTTGATTGATGTTCAGATTTCTTTGATCTACAGTCCATATGCCTTGAACGCACCGTCCTGCCATGTGTGCCCCCCAGGCATAGTCCGATGCATCTGTTGTCATAGTTTGCCTGGCTGGGGGTAAGGTGAAAGGCTGACCCTTGTTGAGGTGACATACCTGTGACCACCACAGAAACTCCTGTCGAAGGCAGGGAATGAGAGGTATCACTGTTTCCAAGCTGTGGCTGTGTTGATTCCATATGCTTTTTAGGTACCATTGTAATTTCCTCATATGCAGTTTTGCAAATGGTATTAGTAGTATGCTAGATGCCATGAAGCCCAAGGCCTGCAGAATTTTTCTTGCAGGGAGTTGGGTCTTTGTTGCCATTGTTTTGAAGTATTGAGTTAGCTGTAGTTGTTTGTCTGGCGTCAGGTAAGCCATCTGGGCCGTTGTATTCAAGCTGGCACCCAGGAATGTCATATTTTGTGAGGACACTAGTTTTGATTTATTTTTGTTTACTGTGTACCCTAGGCAACTTAGAAGGTGTTTTACAAAAGTCAGATGATGTAAGATAGTGTCCTTGCTTTCTGCTTGGATGAGGCAGTCGTCCAGGTATGGATATATTTGAATTCCTCTTTGTCTGCAGTATGCAATTACTGGTGCCAGGCATTTTGTGAAGATCCTGGGCGCAGTAGATAAGCCAAAGGGCAGTGCAGAGAATTGGTAGTGGGTTGAACCTGCAATGAAGCGGAGGTATCTTCTGCAATTTTGTCTGATAGGGACATGCAGGTATGCCTCCTTGAGGTCCAACGTTACTAGCCAAGCTTTCTTGCCCAACATGGGAAGAAGCTGCTGTAGTGTTAGCATCTTGAATTTGGGTACTTGCAAGAAGGTGTTTAGAATTGAAAGGTCCAGAATGAGTCTCCAAGCATTGTCCTTTCTGGGGACTAGAAAGAGCCTTGAGTAAAATCCTTGGCCTTCCTCCTGTGTAGGTACCAGTTGAATGGCTCTCATGTCCATGAGAGCTGTAATTTGTTTTTGTGCCTCTGCCCATTGACTTTGTGGCAGGTTTGGCATGCCTTTTATCCTTGGCAAGGTGTGGAAATGGAATCTGTATCCTTGTGAGATAATGTCTAGGACCCATTTGTCCTTTGTGACGATGTGCCAGTTGTCTGCAAAAAGTGCTAATTTTTCTCCCAAGGGAGCTGCCAAGAGAGTTTTGCTTGGCAGTTTGCAGTTTAAGTCATTGTGTTTGCCTTCTAGTAGTTTGGGACCTGTCTTCTCCTCCCTTCTGTGTTGCAGTGCCCCATTGGCGAGGTCTGTAAGGGATTTGTGCTTGTCCTCTGCCCCGTGGGCGCCTGTATTTACCCATCTGTGGTCTGTCAGAAGCTGGAAAGGACCAATTTTTTGTTGGCCAATTTCTGCTGAAGCGTGGGGGCTGTACCTGTAAGCAATCTTTGACCGTCTGCATAGATTTTGCCTTATCCTTCATTTTCTTTAAAATCTCTTCTGCTTTAACCCCAAATAAGACATCCTGCTGTAAGGGTGCAACAAGTACATTTGCTTTAACATGATCAGGCAGAGTTTGTTCCTTTAACCAAGCATGCCTACGTATAACAGACCCAGTAACAGCTGCTCTACAGGAAGCTTCCAAGGAATCAAATCCACATTGTAAAGTATGTTTGCCCACCTGTTCAGCTGCATGCAACAGATCCTGCATTTCCTTGAATTCAGACTGTTGAGGGTGCGTGCTCATCTTTTGTTTTATTTGAGACATTAGGAATTGCTGGTATTTAAGCATGTGAAATTGACAATTTAGTGCTCTCATAGCCAGAGTAGCTGAGGTGTAAACCTTCTTCCCCCACCTATCTAGTGCTCTGGAGTCCCTTTCAGAGGGTACAGGATTTTTGGCCATAGAAGCCTTAGCCCCTCTGGGACCCTGGGAGATTGTCTCTGGATCAGCAACAGGACTTTTGAAAAGGAATTTGTGTGAGTCAGGCACTCTGTAGTATCTATCTGGTTTGGATGGAGCAGGAGGCAGAGAATCTGGATTTAGACTAGATTCTAAATAAACATCATCCACAATGTCTAAAACTAGGGGAATAGCAAGTGGTCTGTGCTGAGGGAGTAAAAGAAACTCTCTGAGCCTTTTCTTTGAGTCGGAGTAGTCCTGACCTTCCCAGGGGAAATGTTCCCTCATGGTATGTAAGGTTTCCCCAAAGGAATAGTCTTCAGGGGAAGAAGCTGAGGGAATGGAATCTTCAGCATCAGAATCTTCATAAGGGGGAAAGGAGTAATCCTGTTCCTCAGAGGAGCCTGAGGAAATAGACACTTGATCAGAGGAGGCATAATCCTCCTCTTGTCTAGGCCTTTTGAACCCCTGATTAAAGAAATCAAATCTTCAGCCATTTTAAGCATCTGTTTCTTAGGCATGGGGCCTTGAACTGGAGACTGAAGTGCAGTCTTTTTTGGTTTTAGAGGAGTCTTAAGCTTAGCATAAGATTTTATGGTGAGAGTAGTCGGTCTGAAGACACCTTCTGAAACCGAAGGTGTTTCTACAGCACCGGCTTCTCCTTCTGCAATGTCGTCGGTAGGGCCTAAAGAAAATGGCTGCGTCGGCCTAGAACTCTCTGCTAGAGAATCCGAAGCGGTCTGGGGTTCCGATTCTGCGGTAGCCAGGGGCTGCGTAGGCACCTCACTGAAAACCGGAGGACCGGCGACCGGCCCAGCCGAGGCCTCGGAGTCTGGCTTGGATCTAGGCTGCCTGTCTTTATCTTTGCGTTTTTTATGCACGCCGGTAGTCGGTTGCTCCGACGGCATAGTGTAATTAAATTTCCTACCGAAGTAGTGTCGTGCGAAATCAAAGCGTCACTTTATAGTTCGCTTATTGAACCTAGCACAAAACCGACAACCAGTGACGTCGTGGTCTGGGCCTAGGCAAGGTATACAATAAGAATGAAAGTCCTTATGAGGTATTTGCTTCCCACAAGAAATGCAATTGTTAACTTTTTCTGACATCGGACTGAGGCAAGAAAAGGTTCCCCAATGGAGTACTAGCTTTGAAGACTTCGGACTGAAACTCGATTCAAAAATCTCAGGTGTCGGCCGACCGGCACTTACGAACTGCTTCTGCTTCGGGCACTGCGCGTCAAGAAAGACTGAAGAAAATGGTGTTGGATGCCTCTTATATACCCCTGGCGCACTGACATCAGGGAAGAAGCAACAGCAACCGACGCCGGACCAAGACTTTGGAATTTGGGCCGACTGCGGGACCGCCTGACGGCAGGATAACCCAAGTGTGATGACTGCAGCAGGGTAACACGATGAACATCCAATGGTATTGGTGATCACCTCTGTAGGAGTCCCCAAATTATGATCTGAATGGTTTGAGCTCTTCCCAGTGGAAGACTTACTATACACATTCTTGCATCCACATGTTAACTGAAAAATGTAATCTCTTGAGCAGGCAGAAGAAGACTTACTGAAATAACTAAAAATGGGCAGAGGTGTAAAAGGTCTCTCTGGTTGTTGCAGCAAACAGACAATCATCTACATATGAAAATACGTGGCTCCCTTTGAGTCAGAAATTAGAAATTAATACTGCCATGCACTCTGTGAACACCCAAGGAGGCTGTGATGAGACCAAAGGTCAAGGCTCTGAATTGGTAGAGTGACTTTTAGCCTGAAGCACAGAAACCATCTGGACTTCTTTGTAATTTTTATGCCGTGGTAGATATCCTGAAGGTCTAGCAAGTACATTCAATTATTTGCTTTCAGACAGGGTAAAACTGCTTGCACTGTGAACATTCTGAAGTTTTTTGTTTTTTTTTTTGACATAAAAGGTTAGGCCACTAAGCTCTGGAATAGGCATGAAGTCCTTGTTCTTTTTTGATGCTTAAAAGTATTTTAATATTTCTTGATTTTAACTGGTTTGGTGGGACCCTCCTGGATGATTCTTTTTTGCAGGAGAAAAAAAGCCCCTGGATATTACTCCTCACCCACATTTGTGCTCTGTAATGGCCATCCACACAGCAAAGTGGAGAAATAAGTGATCCCAAACTGCCTCCACAGATAAAAAATTTGGTATGACTTCAGGGACTTTGGGTCTATGTACAGGAGAAGGGCCCCCCAAATCACTGATTATACAGACCGCCGACTCAGTGGATGGCATCCACTGAAACAGCCATCTCTGAAAAAAAGCAATTTGGAACCCTTCTGATTTCTGTTAAAGGATCACTGGAATTTCTCACATCAAAAGCCTATGGCAGAAAGCTTCTTCCCCTCTTGTTCACACAGCATCCATCTTTCTTCCACCACAGATCCAAATAATGTACAACCATAAAGGGGGCATTGGTAGAGGATGCCTTAAAGTTTCCTGCAAATTCACAAAGGCAAAATCAGGAGTGACATCTAACAGTGATCCTTGTGCCCATGCTAATGATGTTTTACTGGCTGAGTAATGGAGAAGACGTATGGAAAGTTTAGTAATATTATTCATCATACCCATGGTAGTCTGTTTTCTTAACTTCAGCATGGGTGTCTTACTCAAATTATCAATGGGCTGTGGGTGTCTTGCACAAAGTATCCATGGCTTTCCTGTCAGATCTCTTTAGAAGAGATTCACATGCGTCAAATAGTTTAACACCCTCAGAGTAAAGGTGTCAAGGAGTAAGAACACTTCTCCATCCTATCCATTGCACAAGAGAGACTGTTAGGCAGATGGACAGCAGATGACTCATCCATCAGCTCTCTCTTATTGGCTGTTGCAACAATACTACCAGAGGACATTTCAGCAGGTGCTACCTATCAATAGCTAACTTTAGTAGTGTCCGGTTCTGCCCATCCCCTCCTGGCAACTAATTCAATAATATGGTCAGGCAAGAGGGACAACCGAAGAGGTAGAAGGTGCAGAATGGCAGGCCTCAAACATCTTTTCATTGGCCACAGAACGTGGGCCTGTTGGTGAAGATCCCTTATGCCTCCAATTCAGGACTTTACCAAATCTGGTGGCATCTTCAAGAGGGAACTGTGGGGAGCCTATCCCCTCTTGCTCAAAAAAGAGGGTATTTGATGTTAGAAACTTTGAAGGTGGAGTCTACATGCCATCTTTTGTATGTCCTCTTCCTGAAGATCTCCAGTTGCGAGTGACAGGAGTCATCTGAAGTGCTTGTGTAAACCTGCTAAAGTTCTTTGAGGTTTCCCATTCTGCTATATCCTTAGGAGTCACAATTAACCTGCTAAAAGTAGGGTGGAGTCTGTACTGGGTGCAGGCTCGGTCAATCACTTGTGGCAAGCTATGCTCTAAAATCTCAAAGACAGATCTGGAATCCACTAGCATTGAGGACCCCTTTTCAGAGCTGCTGCAGTCCCCACCAAAGCACAGATGAGAGGTGCCGCAGATGGACGGTCTGACAGAGGGACCCAGTCAGCATCAAGATGAAGAATAGTACCAATGGCTTTAAGCCAGAGAACTCAGACACAGAAAAAGGCTCCAAGTGAGTTGGAGCCTTTGGGTGGTGCCGAAGACCAGCATCGCACAGAAGCCAGTGCTGAGGTAACAGCACTTGTTGGTGCCGAAAAGATGTGCAGTGGGAGGATAGCCAACTCCAACATCACTGGTGCAGAAATGTGTACCAGGGAAGGAGCTAGAAGAGGTGAAGAGGGGGCCAACTCAAACTGCCCAATAAACAGAGGAGAATGGGATGACATCTTACTCAATCTAAGATTCAAGAATCCCCTCATCATAGGCTTTCAATCAGCCTCTGTAGCACTGCTCGAAGGACATGACAGACTTCAGTGGTGCAGCAAAACAAGGCCTGGAAGAGAAGAAATGGGAGAGTCCCCTTTCTGGGCAGGGTCTGCTGAAGGTTTTAACTGGGAATTTATTTCTGATAATGACCTTAAAAGGCAGAGGACATTTCCATGTCAATGTCAGAACAGGAGGGGACTGGGCTTTGTCCTACCACAGAACTTTAGGATCACAAAATGATCTGGGTTCAAGTATTCTTTTCCTGGCCTTTCTATCCTTTTCTTTCTTTTTCTTCTTCTTCTCTTGTTTGTCTCTGGGATTTGATTGGCTGTCTAGGGAAGAAATCCTGTTAAAAGTAACTTAGTGTAATGGTCCAGAAGTGAGTTGGGCCTGGAGTCCTTGCAAATGCTGCAGTTTACATCCAGGTGGTCCGGCCCCAGGCACACCACACATAAATCATGGATGTCCTGGGGAAGCATTTTGTGACTACATTTAGTGCACTTTATAAAACTCTTTTCCATTTCAAAGTAAAGTACAACTGTGTAAGTTGCATTTACTCACAACAGCATATGTTCAAATGCCTCACTGCTGCAGCAGCGTTTTGATACATGGGTTGTGTCATTCCCAAGACAGACTTACTGGACAGCCTCCAAAAGCTCTGGATTCCTCCCGCACTTCCAATCTGACTGCTGACTGGTCAGACATGAGGAAGGAAAATATCTGACATTGACATACATGCATGCATACACAAATATCCACATAAATGTGCGACATAGTTCTATGAGGCATGAGCATTTCAAATAAGTCATTAACCATCCTCTAAGCTGAGTGCACAGTAGTATTTGTTCCGAGCAAAACCAGCACATGTTGTTGCAGTTAAGTAATGGCATGACTGTTTTTTGTTCTGTGGACTTTTTGTGCACATGGGGAGAGTGAGTGAGTGAACATATTTTACATACCACAGCTAGCCTATCAAACTTTGTGGTTTTCTGAATCGTTCTTAAATGTGTGTGTGTGTGTGTGTGTGTGTGTGTGTGTGTGTGTGTGTGTGTGTGCGCGCGTGCGCGCACTGTTTTTCATATATATCATAAGCACAAAGTAGTTTTCTTGTTTTCCTATCCAACTGATCCAACACTTTTGGGGTCAGTCAATCAAAAAACTGAACTGTTTAAACTGAACCTGTACCTAGAGAAAGTGTATAATCAGAGCTCCTCCTTGCTGCATGTGTTTTTTAATGTTTAAATTGCACACACACATTGAAGAAGTGCTTTTATGACTTGAATAACTTGGGCTAGCTATACCTGAAGTGCTTTTACTGGCAATTTTCCAGTTGTACAATTGTGAATAATTGATTTAGTTTTTCTGGTATATCTTTAAAATCTGGCAAGTGTTTATTTACTGCATTGCTCTCTTGCTTAGGTTTCTTAGCTATAAATCTTAGTTCATTCTGAAATATGCTACTTTACCCCCCACCAAACCTTTCTGAATGCATTATTATATAATAACTGCCTGTTGTTGCTTTCATGCTTTCCCTAGAATTTCTGATTTTCTCTTTTCCTAGTTGAACTCTACAGTTCCCTACAAAATGGTGTCTACATGACTGCAATCAGTTTCTCTCAACATTTAAACAGAGTAGGTTACACACAAAAAGCATTTGTTAAGCTTTCACTTACAGTGCTTTGTAATTAAGCAGGTCACCATATTGGTCAGCCACAGGGCTCTTTGTTTCTACTTGAGTGGTTGCCTCCTTCCCCTGTAACTGAAGTAAATTGACTCTTACATTAGAGCTGTAATACTTACCTTATAGCTTTAGGACACTTTAGGAAACCTTGTAAACTGCAATAGCCTCGCTACGCTCGGGCTCACTTCTCTCCCCTCCCTGCCCCCAATTTCCTCCCACCCCCAGTACCTCTAAATTTATAGTACTATAGCCACTCCCCCACTTTCTAGATCCTATCTGCTTTCATCTGGGATAATTCCACCCACCCCTATTCTACTACCTACATTTAATAGCACCTATTAGCTATTATCTGGCATTCTCCCATCCCCCTTCTAGTACCTTTACCTCACCACTCTATCTTCTGGTGTTGCATCACCAGGTAAAACAGTTCCTTCACTCACTAGCTGAATCACATAGAATGATATACTCCTCTTTACTACCCCTCTTGTTCACACCATACCTCCTTACCTTGTATGAAAACCAGTTTCTTACATGATTTCAGGTCCCAAAAGGCCATACTATCACCCCAGCTGTAAATCCTTCCACCTTCAACCATACTTACTGTACCAGATCCTATCCAACATCTTGTTCAGTCTATCAACATCTCAAGCCCAGGCACATTAGCTCTAGATCCAAACACTACCACAAACTAATAAACAAATTCCTGAAGTTCATCACCAAGTATAGACTCAACCTAATACTTGGTGGTGATATTCACCCCAACCCTGGCCCATTCACTTCAGATACACATACCCCCTCTACATGTAATGTAAGCTACAAACCTACAATTAATAGGCCAACTAACTCTCTCCTAGTCTGTCATCTCAATATTAGAAGCATTAATAACAAGGTACATGAATTGCATGCACTTCTGGATGTCCACTCCCCTGAGATTCTCTGTTTATCTGAAACCTGGTTAAAACCTAACACTAAAGACAATGAAGTGTTACCACCTGGGTACAACATACACATGCTGGATCGTGCTTCGAGGAAGGGGGGTGGGGTAGATGTACTCTATAAATCTGAGTTGAATGTCACCATAGATGTAATACAACCTCCTCAGATTAATAACTCTGAGATTCTTGCCACCAAATTGCAACTTAATAAAAATAAATACATTAATATCATCTGTATGTACATTCCCCCAGGTAACAATATATCTACATTTGAAGATATCCTGTACTGGTTATCATGTCACTACCCCCAAGAAACCCTACTACTTGGAGACTTTAACATAGAATGGGGCACCTGTTCCTTAGAATCCCCAACCACCCATATTAACCTGCATGCATTTACACAAATCATATCCACCCCTACCAGGATAGGTAAACCCAACCAAAAAGAAAGTATACTTGACTGGGTACTCATAAACAGTCACCCCCAACTGTACACCTCTGGTACCCTCCTTAATGGCCTAAGCGATCACCTTCTCACATATGTAATTAAGCACAAAACCATTAATTCCCAACAACCCTTACTCAGAAAGGTTAGAAACAATAAAACTTTGACCCTGCCAAATTCCAACAAGAACTAAACTCATATAATTGGTCTATTCTAAAACACCTCCCCTTAGAGGAAGCAGTAGCATACTTTAACAACAAATTCCTTGAGATCCTTGATTTGCATGCACCTGTTCGTTCAAAGAGAACCAAGGCAAAAACTGCACCATGGCTTTCTATAGAGTCTAAATTCAAAATTACCCTTAGAAACAAAGCATGGGCTTTATGGCGTTCTTCTAAAGACCCTCAAGATCACATTAAATACAGGCAATCCAGGAACGAAACCAAAAATCAATTTTACAAGACAAAAACAATACTACTGTAATTTACAGACAGTAACTCAAAATAACCCTCAGAAGTTTTGGGCAGGTTTAAATAATCTACTACATCCTGGACAAACTTCAACCCCATTCCCTGCTACTACTATTGATAAAACCCTGAAGATGTTTCTGATAGTTTTATCCAATTCTTTACTGAGACAATTCAAGCCCTAGCTAGCCAACTACCTCCTAGCTCCCTGGTCCTGAAAGTAGCACCCTAGAAACCTACTTGCTCAGCTTCCAACCGGTCGCCACTTCACTTATCCGCACCTTGATCATAAAATTAAAAGCCAGTACACTTTCTGGTGATCAACTCCCTGCCGAGTACCTACAAAAATCAGCTGATGCTATTGCTTACCCCATCTCAATACTAATCAATCGAACCATAGTAGAAGCTAAAATTCCCACCATCTGGAAAATATCCTATGTAATCCCACTTCACAAAGGAGGCAGCTCTACTGAATTCTCCAATTATAGGCCAATAGCTATACTCTCTCCACTTGCAAAGATTATGGAAAAATGTATTCATAGACAACTCATGCGCCACCTAATCCAAAATCGCCTTATGGCAGACACTCAGCATGGCTTCCGTCCTCATCACAGCACTACTTCAGACCTCCTAGCCTTTACTAACACCATAAACCATAATCGCAACAATAATTATATATCCTCAGCCCTCTTTTTGGATCTTTCCAAGGCATTCGATATGGTTGATCACCAACTTTTAATCCACACCCTGCAAACATTCTGTCTAGATACTGGAGCCCTCCAATGGTTTCAATCCTACCTGAATGGTCGACAGCAGGCTGTCCTCTGGTAGAACAAACTCTCTAACCTTCTACCTAACACCCTCGGAGTACCACAAGGCTCTATACTAGGGTCCTTGCTGTTCTCCATCTTCATTAACGACCTTTATACAGTCATCCCAAAAGTCAGCTGTATCCAATATGCTGATGACTCTACTCTGATTTGCTCAGCCACATCTCCAGTAGAGTTATGGTCAGCTACCCAGACCACCTTTAATACAATAGAAAACTGGCTTTCTGAACATCGTCTGATCCTAAATCCCAAAAAAACTAAAATGCTGTTATTTTCACCAACACGTAGGTCTACCTCTTTCACCTTTACCATAAAATCAAATGATGGCACAATAATCTCCCCTGACCCATCTACAAAACTATTAGGTGTCATCATAGACAATAATCTCAGATTTGACCTACATGTAAACCAAACTATCAAAACCATCAATAAAAAACTAGGGTCACTTTACAGAATAAAAGCCTTCCTAACCCCTCCAGCTAAAACTGCCATAGCTCGCTCTCACCTTCTTTCAACCCTTCTGTATGCATCCCCTCTACTCTTGAATTTGAACAAGACTGTCCTTAACAAACTCTCAACTTGCTACAACCACATTGCCAGGTTTGCCACTGGGCTGCCTTTTAGGACACATCATTGCATCAATCTAAATCAGCTTGGTTGGCTTGAACTACCCAGCCTAATCCAGTATAACCAACTGATTATGGCCTATAAAATCCTCTATAATCCGGACAATACTCCTGCACTTAAAAATATTATCACCCCCTATAACAATCCTAGACTGCTTCGATCCTCTAACAAACTACTAACTCAGACTAGCAAAATTAATAACACAGCCGGTGATTCTCTCTTTGCAAACTCTGTAAGTAGATCCTGGAACTCTCTTCCAGCTGATATTACCTTACTTTCCACCTTAGGTCAATTTAAAACTAGACTCAAACAACATTTGTCACTTAACTGGCTATGTCAATGTATCAAGCCTGGCTAACTCCCTCTAGAATGTGTAAAAATCTGTTAACCAGTTTATACTGTGTAATTTAATTTAATCCTGACTTGTGCTCAGGATTAACTGTAACCTGTGGAACTTGTTTAACTTGCTTACTTATGTAATCTCTGTAAATAGTCTGTTTGTAATATGTAATGCTGGTATTATGTAATGCTGTATCTGCTTACCCTTGGAGCTTTTCTCTCCGGGCCTCCGCTGAAAATGGACATGTATCCAGTCGGACTATCCCGGTCAACAAATGTAAAATAAAAAATAAATAAATAAATAAATCATGCCAAAGCAGTTAGAATAGGAAGAGTAAGCTGATTTATGGCTTGAACTTTATTTCTAGCTAGACAAGGCAGTTTTCAGTATTAGCTTTCCTCTTCTAAACTACTCCTTATGTAGCTCTGTTTTGATTAGCTCGTGCTGTATTGGTGGCCCCCCCATCTATTTCCAACTATTTACCACTCTACCCTCTACTGCTTTATATAACATTTCTCTGCCAGGTTACTATTTTCTAGATACCTCACTTCTGCTATAATGTGTTTTTGCTTACTTATCAAGAGCAAATATCATTCTTATGTTATCTAAAATAGTTTTAGCCATTCACAACTGCAACTGTGATATTAGTTTCTTGTTAGATAAGCTATACAATTTTAAATCACCCATAAAAAAAAGATGAGATGACATCTGACAAAGTTGTTTTCAAAACAAACCGTAGCCAAAGTATGGATTGCTAAGTAAATAGCTTAAGAGCAAGACAAAATAGTGGTGACAAAGAATCATTCTACAAAATCCCTGCTTAGATTTCTGTTCCTTGTACAGCACTTTGCTCTCTCATGACTTAGGTGTAACAGTTTTCCACCATTTTATACCAATTACTATGTAACTTAATCAGTTTATAGTGCACTGTGTACGCATGTATGCATTTCACAATCCAGAGGCTGTCTGGCACCCTCCAACGCTAGGTTGAGGAGACAAAAAAAAAGTCTGTGCTATGATTTGGAGCAGCACACTCTACTCCTCATGCTCTATGTAAGAGCAAGTTAAAAAAAAAATAAATAACTATAACAAAACCCTGTGCCCAGGATGACTGCTCCCTTCACCGCACCCTAACTACACCTCTGCAATAATCGATGAATGCAGAAATACATCAAATGTTTTTTCCCCCAATCTATACATGCCATACTTGGGTTCACCTTTTTTACAGCACTCCATAATGGCTCTGTTTAGCAACAGATGATTCTCTTTCCACATGATTTTCTTCCATTACCACTCTGTTCTACTGTTAGAATTGAATTTTTATCTAAACTGTAAACTCTGCCTGCTTCAGTTCTGGTAAACACTTCATATGTTTTCAGAAGACAAGTTATCGGTCAACAGTTCTTGGGATGGCTTGGAGATTCACTTTTAAGGAGGAGCATTATTTTTTCCAGTTAACTAGGCTACTGTCAGTTTGGAATGTGCAAATATTTTTTCTCAAGTCTAAACCACCACGCAAACCTTTAGTAAAAGTTGGGTACAACATCTGGACCTATGATTTGTCAGGAGCTCTTAATTGTCTCATTTTCAATGGCTGTCATTTCATATCCTGATGGTATTTGTTACTGTTTCTTTTACCATCTCTATCCACTCAGCATGTTCTATGTTTAACAGGATCTTCACAGATACAACTACAGAAGCTGATTTCCTCTTTTTTGAAGCGGTGTTATTGTTGGCATTTCCTTTTTAAAATGATTTTGGGTCATTTATGAACTGCTTGTTTTGTACTTTTCCTTTATGCTTCTTGGTATACCTTTTGAGTTTTTTTTTTTTTTTTTGCTGGTGCTGGAATGTTTAGTTTATAACTGGAGATGTTGCTGCGGTAGCGTTGTCGCCTCACAGTAAGACGCTGTCCGGTTCGAGTCTCAGCTAGAGTGTCATCTGCGTGGAGACATGCGTGAATGGGCATACCTTCGTTGAAGGTTGTGCGTCAGGGCTGGTAACTCGGCACATAAAAATCAACCACCAATCATTAGTGGACCGGAGTTCCGTTGTGGCGACCCCTAACCGGGAAAAGCCGAAAGACACAAACAAACAAACTGGAGATGGCGCCTGATAAAATCCCAATCCATTTTGATATCATGTGTTGCTTTATGTATATACAGCTAAAAGTTTTTGATGACCTAGTTCTTTTATTGCATTTTTCTAGTAGTGATACTTTTTGTCTTAGTTGTTTTACAGTTGTCTCACTTGTTCCTTTTTTACTTTTTTTTTCATCTTTGTGGTAGCACTTTTATCTGTTACAAGTTTAGCAGCAAATTATAGTACCTTGTTTAGTTCTCTTACATCACATAGATCACTCTTAATGGCCCCAAATGCGTTCATCTGTTTTATCAGTCTTCTAACTCCATGAGTCTTACATACACTCTACAATCCCTTTCTCTTTATTTAAAATGTGTGTCCCTTTCTAGTAGATCAAACAGGTCTTCTCTTAGATAATGCTCTTCTTGGCTAAGTGTGTCCTATGTGCTTTCGCTTGCTATCTTGCATAGGGAACATGGACTAAACCTCTAGTACAAATGTTTTCCTGTTATGAGAATTCTGCACTGTCTTTTTTTAGCCCTGGCACAACTGCCTACACCAGGAGTGGGCACTTTTTTTCTTCTGGGACCTGTACACACAGTGTTCTTTTTATCTTTTTTTTTTAAACTTTCTCCATGATATACAATCTGTATATCAGTACAGTCTTGGTGAGACTTTGCAAACACAGTGTTCTTGAAGTGAAGCACTTACCAAGGCTTGAGGATGAATTCAGTTCATACAATATTACTCTCCTTTTCTTGCTGATTCCATCTCTCCCTCTCTCTCGTTCTGTTAGGACCCCTCCCATGTCTCCACTAGGACACTTTGGTGCATGAATAACCATGTATTTACAGGTGTACACTCCAGTTTAGAAATACTCAAACTTGCACCCAAAAATTAAAGTCAGCTAAGTTTGTTAAGCACGGTTTTGGGTTCATTAAATGCAAGACTTCCCACTTACGGATACAACACATGCAGAAAAGCATATACAGTTTTAAAACAGTTCAGGAAAAGCAGGAGGGAGAATGAGAAAGAAAATTAAGCACTTGACAAAAAGAAAAAAAAAATAACCCAAACAACACATTGCACCCAAAGAAGTAGAACTGGTAAACAGCTGTTCACAATGTGAATAAGAAAAACGGTCAAAAAAGTACACCAAAAAAAATATTAAAGCAGCTTGAGGCCATAAGAAAATCAATAATGAGCAAGGCGTGGCAAAAAAAATCTAGAGTTGCCAGTCTGATAGCACAGAAGGATAAAGCTTGATTACAGCACAGGTGATCAGAGCTCATTGGTTTGTGATCTGACATAACTAGCAGGGAAGGTGGATATGCCTATCCTGGGGGTGGGGCACGTCCGTGTAGGTGGATTGTTCTTTGAGCCCTGGTGTAGAAAGGGCACATGAAATGATTCCCAAGCTGAATGTGGGGAAGAAACAAGAAGGCATGTCCATCCTTGGGCCCCAGGGAAACTCTCCTTACTGTCTAATCCAGACTACCTAAAACAGAGTTAACTTGCTGGGCTACAGCCTTGGCAGAAACATCCTGATTTGCATGATGGCATGTATGATGCTGCTAATTTCTAGTTCTGCTCCAACTCCTACACATTGGTTTCTACTTCCCTTTTCCATACTGCCTGTGCCTATCTCTGCTGAGAGGATAATGACTGGCCAACTGCTCTCTCTCTCGTCCCTGATTTCCTGTTTCTCCATTAAGGGTGGCCCCACCTGGGTACAGTGCCAAAAGAGACTGGAAGTAACTACAGTGGAAGCAGAACAGTTGATGGTCAAGTGCAGCATTAAAGAGGCTGTGGCGTATTACAGAATGGGGACTGCAGCACCCTAGAAAAGTTTGTAATCCAAGTAAGCCCAGTGGCCACAAGGGTCCCCTTTCAGGGTCAACCATGGAGCACTGTTGACTGAGTGACTCATTTAGAGTCTCACAGTAAGCAAATGGAGACTGAGATAATCAAGCTCTGGACTACAGGAGTCATCTCATAAACAGCTTAAAACATTAATCATCTATGCTAACTGGCAGAGTTTGGAGTGCTATGCAGCCTCAGTCTTAGAGGCTACGACAGAACCACTCCTATTACATTTTGGGTGATACAGAAGCAAATGCCAATATGCACAGAGAACAGGTACACAACTGGCTCCATGGTGCAGAGGTACCAAACTGCGATTCTGATCCATACAACCTAGAACAGGCTACTGATGCCAAAGGAATGTAGAACTGAGAGGCTGATATCAGCTTAACCATCCTGGGGGGAGGGTGGCAGTTCAGACGGCTGCAGTACTAGCACCTTCTTATAACAGACATACAGTTATAACACTGATGCAGGCCACTGATGTGCGCCGACAATCATTTGATAGTGGGTATGTGCAGAAAGAAGGCATACTGGCCCCTTGGCTTCAGCACAGATGGCACCTAGGCCATCAAGGGAGAGACTTGGCCTTGTAAAGGAGATCAGGGTTTACAGAAGATGATAGTTTGCCAGACCCCCACCCAAAAAAAAAAAAAAAGCTTGGACAAAGAGATGTAAATCACTGTAAGCCAGTCCCACTAGGAGTAGGACAGCCACTTCACTGTGTGATTGGGGTGCTAAACCCAGTCTAGTACTGGCAGCAAAGGTGTCAATAAGGTGTCTTGAGGGCTGGGATTGATGGTCAAGTACATCTAGGAAGAAAATGTAAAAAAGGGTATCTAGCTGGCAAAAGAACTCTGATATTAGTCAAAAGTGAATTGTAGTACAGACATCTTACGTACACACTACTAGCATAAAACTTCAGTTGCTGACTTAAACTACTCACATACCTGTGCTAATATCTTGTACAAGGGTTCCAAAATAAACTCCACAAAACTCCGCTGAGAGTTACTTGTAGGGGCTTTTTTTGTGAATTTCCTCCTATGAGAAAGGAAAAAGTGGACAGGTATTAAAATCTTCTTTAATTCAGCCTTTCTGTTTATTCAATTCAGATCATGATACTGCATTTCTTCATACATTAACAAATAAATTCTTACCATAGCCAAGCCTCTTTAGCTGTAGTAAGACAGGGTTCAAGGTCTGATTTTTTTTCTCTGATGCCCCTACACTCAGGACAGTATGCGACCATTCAGGTCTACACACCATGACTGTGTGCTGCATGTGAAAAGGACACACCGCCCCCTGAGCCCACCAGTTTGCTCCAACCAATGAATGAGAACACCTCCTGAAAATCGAGAAAAGTGAAGCTCTGATGCCTAAGCAGTGTGCAAATACACACACACACACACACACACACACACACACACACACACACACACACACACACACACACACACCTGCTAAAACGCACAGGGAACCTTCAATAGCAAAGGCTAACTAGAGGAACCATCCAGATCGAAACTTACCAGACTGAAAGGAACTAGAGGATGTCAAAAGGCCAAAGGACTAGGCGGCAGAGTCCAAAAATACAGATGTACCAAAAAAGTTCAACTTCTTCAGCAGAACAAAGACTTTTTTAAGCAAGTACTAGAAACAGCCATATCTCTAGTGGACTAGCCTTTGGCAATAACATTTTCCAGATGATGGTGGAGCCACCTGATGGCAAAAAAGCTTGCTTGTTGACTTTCATCTCTTCTCTTTTACATAAGAAAGAAGACAAACATTTGTTGGATCTTAAATCCATGCATGCAGTTCACATAAAAATCTCAGCTGGCAATGTATACCCAGGGTGTGAAAATCCTTCTGTCTCATGGTCTTCCACCTTAGTGAACAAAATAGGGAAATTAATAGTCTAGTTCAGATGGAATCTGAAAACCACTTTTGGAAGGAAATTTGTGCAGGTTCTAAGTGTCCTCTGACCCTCACTATAGGCCATTAATCAGGCTCCTGACACATGGCAGCCTGCAGCTTCAAGATCATACTAGCACAGGAGATGGATACCACAAAAGGGACTTTTTAAACGTAACATTCAATACCAACACATCAATGTGTTTCAGTGGGGGATGGCAAACCATCAATCAAGAAAGTCAAATCCCATGGAGGGGAAGAAACCTTCATTCTCTAGAAAGGCAGCACTTCATTAAGGAAGAACTGTTGTGCAAGAGAATTACTTAACAGTACATCTTTTCTGACTGTATACTATACAGAACTACTTCACAAAATAAAATGCAATTTGCATTAGGAAACTTTTATACAAATATTTAAAAAATGTTTACATTTACTTCATCAGTCACTTTAGTGTTCTTTTAGAAACATACATAGGTATTTACCTACTTACCATTTGTTTACTGGGTAGATGAGGAACTCTACTGACCTTTTTCAGTCATGGCCTGGGTACTGACAGCAGTATGATAGCGACATTGAGAATACATACAGATGATCAACATAATGCAAAGGCAATACAGAATATACATACATACCAAACACTGAACACACATTTTTAAGTTGCTACATAAATAATGAAAGTATGTGTTAAATTACAACATAGTTAGAAATATACAAGTTATGGATATTTAACCATTTCAATCAGAAGAAAATTAGACAGGTGTAAATAAATTACTTACTGTGAATTACTGTAAAGAACAGAGTACAGACATGTAATTTATTCAGCGTCTCAGAAGCATATACATTTTGCTTCTTTATGTAGGACACATTAATAAAAGTTTTCCCACCAGTTTTACCCAGTTAAACATCCAGTCTTTTTTGTCCACTTTTCCTTGCAGAACCACAGTTCAGATGTCTGCACTACATCTAGTGAGTGATGTCATTTATTCGCTAATTTCACATTGTTGATGATCTGAAGATGATCTCGATCTCACAACAATGGTCTCTGGTTTAAGTCCAGAGTACTCTGATTCTTAGTCAGCTTTTTTCCCCTCCTGTAATTCAAACACTTCTTTTGAAAAATGTAAATGGTTTCACTGGCAAAGTCTTTCTACTGGCTTTCTTAGTGTCAGACAATTGAGAAGCAAAGTCCCTTTCAGCTTGCAGGCTAACTGTTGGCTAAGCTTTAGTTCCTCCATAGCCTTCCATCCAAAAATGTCTTTAATCTTCCACAAAAAATATTCTAAAGATCATCTGGATATAGCAGAATCAGATAGCTGCCTATCAACACCTTTAGTTTTCTAGAATAACATTGCTTTTTCATCTCACTGATGTACAGTGAACAATTTTCCTTTATAGGTTCATGGGTAAACACTAGGCCATCACTCTGCAGACTATTAAAAGCAAAGCCAATACCCAGAGATTAGAATCAAACTCTGTGCCTTGTATCTGGGAGGTAAACACCATAACCATTATGCAAACCATCTTTCTACCACAGTTTTATTTTCAGAAATAACTCTTTCTGCTGGTATTATTGCATCTTTATGAATATAGGTCTCAGCTTCTTTCTGATAGTGAGATTTGGAGCATATACTCAATGTACTTTGAGTTAAGAAGTCCTGCTATGAAAATACCAGTTCATTCTCTTAGTTGTACATTCATAAAATTAATGCAGTCTATTCTTTCCAGTTTCTCTAGTATAAACAAAATAATATATATATATTTATTTCCGAATGCTGTTTCTTTTAACTCTCTTTTTTAAATAACTTATCTGATGTTGTAAATCATTATTCATTCCTTACTGTTAGGACTTCGGTTCTGTCCTCGGAACAGACACGGCCATTTCCAAGCTCATGCCAGTCAAAAACTTTCAGCTAAAACCTACCCATAATGCCTCTCTCATAGTCTCTCCAGATCTCGTTTGCTGTGTTCCTCGTCAGACGGGCCTAGCCATCTCTCTCAAAGCTAAGTGGAAATTTGTGATTTTTTGTGTAGTTTATCTTCAAACTTTGTTACTTTTGCGTCAGTTTAGCCTTTTCTTACTACAGTTTAGCCTTTTCTTACTATCACCTATAAACTGCTTCTATTTCCTACCCTTTTACCTTTGGTAGTTAAATCTTTACCATCGTTGGTACTGTCCCTCTTTCCTGCCTTTGGTAGGCCTTCCTTTACCACTTGTGGTATTTTTAAATACCATCGTTGGTATTCTCTCCTTTTCTTTCCCTTGTTATAGTGGTTTCCTTTAGGATAGCCCTTTGTTGCCTGTACTATGTCAGACAAAGTTAAGTTGGGGTTTAAACAGTGTGACAAGTGTGGGCGTAAGATGCTCAACTCGGATGGCCACGCTCGATGTGTTTACTATTTAGGCGTGGACCATATAAATGCTGATTGTGATACTTGTTCTACTTTTAGCAATCGCACTCTAGCAGAGTGCAAAAACAAGCCAATTCTGAAAGGTTTAATCAAAATGCCTTTTTTGGAGGCTCTATCTGGGTCGGAGGACTTACTGCCTCCTAAGGCCAACAAACACAAGGAATAACGGAGTCACTCAGTTCCTGCATCTCCATCAGTTACGGAACCAAGTCAGCTCCGTGCTTCTCCGGCACCCTCGGCGCAGACCTCTTCGGCACCAGGCCATGCATCTCCTCCCTCGGTGCAGTTTCTGATGTTGACTCCTGTTTCGGTTCCAGCCTTGGCACCATCGGCTTCAGTGCCGTTCTTGGTTCCGACACTGGCTTTCATGACCATACCTGCTTTGGCACCACCCCCGGCCACGGTGCCGATAGCTTCTTCAGCTCCACAGACTATGACCTCAGTTCATAAAGTCGAGTATCTTCCAAGAACCAGATATTCTCCAACATACGATCCTTTTTTGGGGCATCGGTTTAGCCCTTTTCTTGAAAGACCTGATTCTCATTCAGCAGCCTCCTTTAGATTCACCAGGAATCTTTCTGAACTAGATGTACTGCGGGTTGTGGACCAGCTTCTGGCAGCTAGGGGTTTGCCCACTCCAGCTAGACCTTCCGTCCCCTTTGGCTCAGAATCCTTCACAGCATATTCTCCTGTTTATCCTCCTCTGACCTCTACCCAGGCCACGGTGATCTCGGTACCGATGTCCACCCCGGTGCATACTGTCTCAGCCCCGACTGCGGTGTTTTCCCTGTTGGCACCGACCTCCCTTGCTGTATCGGCTCTTTGTAGCTGGTGCACTCTCGGAGCAGTGTTTGGACTGTCGGCACATTGGTACCTAGCCTGGCGCCTATTTTTTTCATTGGTGCCATCTATGTCCATGCCTCTGACAGCTTCCAGTCCTCTCGGAACTCCTCACCTGGAGGTGGGCTCCTCAGGGCGGGGTGTGACCCCAGTTCTGAAGTTGTCCTTCTCGGTTCCAGGCACCCATCCCTCCTCGGTGGGCCTGCTTTCCAAGTGATGGAGAGGGTTTTTACCTCCGCAGGCTCGCAGTCAGCATCAATGACATCGGCACCAGAACCCCACTCTAGCATGCAGCTGTCCCAACCCCCTACTTCGGGATCCTGGGCACGGGAGCCACAAGACCTCCCTTTGAAGGGAACCCTTTCTCCGGAGTCCTCCTCAGAAAATCCCAATGGGGAGCCACCCCAGAAGAAACGGTGCTAGAGGAAGCACCTTGATTTCCCTGAGGAATCTATCACTGAGGACTCAGACTGTGATGAGGGGGAAAGGTCCCCATGGACTCCTCCAGACAACGTCTCATTTGGAGACTTTCTCAAAATCCTCAAGCAGCGGGGAGACTGGAATTCCTCTAATCTTTCTTCTGATGAATGGTGTTCTTGCAGGCCTTCCGTGCCCAGCCATCTACTTCCTGGGTGACGCCACCTGTGGATGAGCTTATTAACCTGATTGTGCAGCATGCCTGGAAGGCCCCGGACAATGTAGAACCTGTCCCCCAGAGGGCGGACAAAATTCTATCCATCCCTGAAGACCAGCCCAAATGGTCCAAGCAGTTGACAGTTGATTCCATGGTCATGGCGGCGGCCACCAAGAGGGAAATGGCAGAAGATAGTTCCACTGTCCATCCTCCAAACAGGAAGTCTCATGCCATGGACAGACTAGAAAAGCTGAGCTATGCTTCAGCGACCCTTGCCATTCGGTCACTGAACTATCTGGCACACTTCACTTGCCTCCAAAGAGATCTAATCTCTGAAACGTCTTCCTCTTTGGCGGAGGTACTGCCTGATGAGGTGCGTGACACTGTCGCCTCACAGCTAGCTATCCTTAAATCTATCTCGAACTCTTCAATGCTTTTAATATCTCACACAACCGAGGGGGCAGCTTGAGCTGCCGCATCAGGCATTGTCACGAGATGCCATGCTTGGATGCATTTGTGTGATTTCGCAGACCCCTTTAAATCTTCCTTCGCCAACGTGCCTGTCAATGAATCTCCACTTTTTGGTTCCAAAGTACGAGACACACTAGCACGAAGTAAGAAAGATGGAAAGACCTTGTCTGCTGTGGGCATACGTTTTTCCACCCCCCAGAGGTCCTACTCCAGGAACCAGAGGCGAGGAAAATTGTGGTTCAAGAAATCCCAAGGATCTTTTTGTTGACACTCATGGTGAGCAATCCACTCAGGGCAAAGGGGGCAACTCATCTGGAAGATGCCTCTTTCGGGGTAGAGGGGGTCCGCACAACCAGAGACCTAGAGTTTCCTTCTCCGGCCGACCCTACCAGTGCTCCTGAGTGGCGTTCCGATTGCTTATCTCTGGAAGCAGTTGGGGGTAATTTTTCTCTGCACCTACCTGCCTAGCAACTTATTACTACCGATGATTGGGTGCAGACAATAATATCCAGAGGCTACCAGATACCATTTGATTTAAATCCCACATCTGTCAAATTAATCCCCGATGTGCCACCAAGTTAGAGGGAGGTAGCAGGCTTAGAAATAGAAAAGCTGCTAATAAAACGAGTCATCCAACCAGTCCAACCAGACCAGAGAGGATTCAGGTTTTACTCGAGGATCTTTTTAGTGCCAAAAAAGACAGGGGACTGGAGACCAATCCTGGATCTCAACCTATTGAACAAATTTATCAAACCTAATTCTGGATGGTCACAGTACAGTCCATTCTCCCCTTTCTAGGGAGGGACAACTGGATGTGCTCTATAGACCTCCAGGATGCATATTACCACATAAAGATGGATCACCGCTCCCGGAGATTTCTCCGCTTCCGGCTGGGAGCCAATCACTACCAGTTCAGGGCACTGCCATTCGGTCTCTCGACAGTCCCGCAAGTGTTCACCAAATGTATGGCAATTGTAGTACCTGATCTTTGATTGCAAGGATTCCAGGTGTTTCCGTATCTAGACGACTGGCTCCTTACCGCCCCAACCCGGAATCTTCTAATCCGCAGCCTCTCTTACACTCAAGGCCTCGCTCTCCGCTTGGGGATTACAATCAAGGACAAATCTCAAATGCACCCAACAAAAACACTGGAATTCACTGGAGCAGTTTTCGACACAACATCCTGTCATGCTTCCCCTCCCTCCTCACAAGTTTTCGAAAATAAGACACCAAATCCAAGCCCTTTTTCCACAGACCTTTGCACCAGCACGCCATGTACTGCAACTCTTAGGCTCCATGGCGGCTGCCATTACTAGTACCACCAGTGAGGTTGCACATGAGAATTCTACAGTGGCTCCTTTTTTCACAATGGTTGATCTTAACCCACCCACTCGACCACATGATACATCTTACAAATCTTTGCAAGGAAGCAATGCTATGGTGGATGAAATCAAAATCGAATCTTTGGTGTCAACCATTCTGTCTCCCCCAGCCCATGGCCATGGTGACCACGGATGCTTCCCTGTTGGGGGGGGGGGGGGGCATTTCCAGGAAAAGACGGTCCAAGGTGCCTGGTCCCCCATGGAGGGCAGTTTGCACATAGATGTCCTGGAGATGAAGGCAGTTCTCCTAGTGTTGCAAGCGTTCCATACATCCCTCCCTTCTGGGACCATTGCAATTCATTCGGACAACATATCAGTCGTCTGGTATATCAACAAACAAGGCGGAACCAGGTCTTACCCCGTGTCGGGAAGCCATGAGGATTTGGCACTGGGCGATAGCTTCCAACGGCTTTCTTATAGCAATGCACATTCCCGGAAGTTCAAACTTTATTGTGGACAATCTGAGTAGGAACATCCTGATGCTTCACGAGTGGTCCTTCAATCCTGTAATAGCGGATCGGATTTTCCGCTGCTGGGGCAAGCCTTGCTGTGATCTGTTTGCAACAAATGCAGAAGCTACTTTGCTCTGATCCCCCCCTGAGGGACGCTCTAATGCACAATTGGCCCCAGGGTGTATTGTATGTCTTTCTCCCATTTCCCCTCATCCCGAAATTCCTCCAGAAAGCTCAGAGGTTGAGAAGATCTTCATTGCCCCTTATTGGCCCCATCAAGTCTGGTTCCTGTTCCTATGGCCTCATCTGACTCACAGCCCGTAGATCCTGGATCATTCCCAAGGTTTGCTATCTCATCCTCAGGGACTGATTCACCCCAATCTCCACAGCCTCAAACTCACAGCTTGGTTTCTCCACTTCCAATGATTGCCAGGCTGCCTGATATCTCATCTCCCATTCGTGAAATTCTTCTGGCTTCACACAAACCTTCCACCAGGAAAATTGTTTCTAGTAAATGGACTAGGTTCTCTATTTGGGCCAAAGATCAGAACCTAGATCCTTTCTCTATGACTATTCAAAAGATCATACAATACCTGATGACTCTTCTACATGCAGGAGCCTCAGCATCAACAATCACTGTGCATTTAGCAGCGATCGCAAATTTTCATAATGGATTTGATAATTCTTCTGTTATGTCACACCACTTGTGCAAGACCTTTTTGAAAGGAGTATTACACGTTAAACCTCCTGTCAAGGGCCCCAAAGAACCCTGGGACTTGACCTTGGTACTTCAATCACTAACAGGCCCTCCTTTCCAGCCTTTTGATTATTGTGATATAAAATTTTTGTCATGGAAGACTCTACTTCTAGTAGAACTCACCTCAGCGTGAAGAGTATCTGAGTTGTAGGCCTTGAGTGTCAAGAGACCGCACTTGAACTTCCACAGGGATAGAGTATCCCTTCGTACTGACCCTTCTTTCTTGCCCAACATCATTTCTGTTTTTTTCCATTAATCAATCTACTGACCTGCCGGTTTTCTTCCCTCAGCATTCTAACAGAGGGGAGTATCTGTTGCACACCCTTGATGTTTATAGGCAGCTTCATTATTATTTAGACAAGACTAAATCTTTCAGGAAAACGGATCAATTGTTTGTGGCCTTTGCAGGACCCAGATTGGGTAAACCTGTCTCTAAAGTGTAAACTGCTTACTATCAATGCAGTGCAAATAGTTAATAACCTTTTCTTTTTTTTTTACAATTATTTTGCACTGTGATTATTTAACATTTGTATATTGTCACTTTATTTTTTACTTATGTTTGCTGGGGCTTTTCCCCTCAGGTCTCCACTGAAAATGGGCTTGTTTGCAAACTCGGACTAACCTAGTTAACAAATGTGAAATAAATAAATAAATTCTGCCAGTAAAGTTTTTCAATGTGCGATGGAACAAAATGTTTTAGGTTATCCATGTGCTATCATAGTAGACAACATTCTAGTAGGGGGCAATAGCAGAGTCGAACATGATAGAAATCTCAAGGAAGTTCTAGACCGTGCTTGTCAAGTAAATCTTAAACCGAATCCTCAGAAGAATAAATTCAAACTGAAAGAAGTTACTTTGTGGGCCATTTGTTTCTTGAGATGCCAGTTCTAGAAAATGTCTCATCTTTACTATGTTTTCTTGGTGTGGTCAACTATTTAGGAAGTTCATCCCAGATCTGAGTGAGCTTTCAGCACCCTTACATGAGTTAACATGCAAAAATGTAAACTGGTCCTGGTTGGAAAAACACCAAAAAGGATTTGATGTTCTGAAACAGAAAGCTGCCAGTGCACCCACACTGAGATATTATGATGTTTACAAACCTGTAAATCTTTCGTGTGATGCTTCAAAATATGGTCTTGATGCAGAATGTCTTCAAGAAGACATACCAGTAGCCTATGCATCCAGAAAGTACAGTTTTGTACCTACCATAAATGTAGATGTCCGATAGGAATGCATCTGCAGTCCTTACAAATGGGTTGTCCTGTCGTCAGGCAGCCCTTCGGTCGGCCGGATTCCAAAGTCTGGGTCTGGCCTCGGCTGGTGTCGCACTTCACCCGACGTCATAGCTGCAGTTATTCGGGTATAAAGGCATCAGCCGACGCCATTTTCCTCAGTGTTTCTTGCCCCAGATGCCAGGTGCCCTCTTGGAAGGCTAAATTTGGATAAATGCCAATGATTCCAAATAGTAGAGAGCAAACACAAAAAATAAGCATGTATGTACATATATACAAACAAATACACCATAATAGATTCCCCAGCTAGCTATAAGATGGGCAAATACCCTAGGAGCACCACAGAGGGAAGGCGGGTGGGTAATCCTGACTGCAGATGCATTCCTATCGGACATCTACATTTATGGTAGGTACAAAACTGTACTATGTCCTTCAAGGATGCATCTGCAGTCCTTACAAATGGGTAGAATACCATAGCCAAACTGGGGGAGGTGGACAAATAAAGTTATGGTGTAGTTAGGATCCCTTGCAAAACAGCAGTGGCAAAGCCTGCTCGGGATCTAGAGTATAAAGGTAAATTATAATGCTTGGCAAATGTATGCACGGAGCTCCAAGTAGCAGCTTCTAAAATGTCCTTGGTAGCCACTCCTCGTAAGAAGGCTGTGGTAGTGGCTGTTGCCCTTGTAGAGTGAGGCCTGATGTTCTCTGGAGTTTTCTTTCCATGGTAGGAGTAACAAAATCTAATGCAATTTCCTATCCACTTGGAGAGTGTCTGTTTTGAAATTGCTTTTCCTTCCCTTCCTGTTGCATATGCTACCAGTAGCTGGTCAGTTTTCCTATTGCCCTTGGTCCTGTCCAGGTAATAGCGTAATTGTCTATGTACATCCAAGATATGTAGCAGTCTTTCTCCCCTGTTCTGTGGGTTAGGGAAGAATGTAGGTAGGTGGATAGCCTGATTCAAAGAAACTCTGGAAACCACCTTAGGCATAAAGGAAGGATTTGTTCTCATGGACACTCTATCTTGATGGAAGATCAGAAAGGGTTGCACTGCCATTAATGCCTGAAGTTCAGATACCCTTCTCGCTGAAGTGATTGCCAGCAGGAAAGCAGTCTTCCATGATAAGTATTGCAATTCTGCTGTTGCTGCTGGTTCGAAAGGAGGAAGTGTCAATTTTTCTAGCACAAAGTTCAAGTCCCATGCTGGTAATGGTGGCTTCCTAGGAGGCTTTACATTTTTAATTCCTCTCAGAAACTGTCTGAGCAGAGGATGTGAGAAGACAGGAGGATCCAAGTTGTATTCTGCTGAAATAGCTGATGCATGAATCTTGATGGAGGAATAGGACAGGCCTGTGTGGAAGAGCTCTGCCAAGTATTCCAGAATGTTGGCAATGTTTACCAGTGACACATCTTCTCCTTTTTCAGTACTCCAAATGAGATATCTTTTCCATTTTGCTGAATAATTTTTTCTTGTTGAGGGTCTGCGAGCCTCAAGGATAATGTCTTTAACCCTTTGGGATAAATTTGGGTTAATTGGTCTTATGCAATGTTCCAGGCAGTCAGCTGCAGAGTTTTCAGGTTTGGATGCAGATTGTTGCAGTTGTTCTGTGTTAACAGCAAGGGAACCAGGGGTAGTGGCCATATTTGTTCCCGAGACATGCTCCTCAGTAATGGGTACCGATGTTGCCTTGGCCAGTCTGGAGCTATCAGAAAGATCCTTGGACGGTCCTCTTTGATCTTCAATAGCACTTTGTGCATCAAAGGAAGTGGTGGAAATGCATATGCTGTCAGGTTTTTCCAACTGAAGGATAGGGAGTCCACCTTCCAAGCAAGTGGGTGGTACGTCCTTGTGCAGAATTTCTTTAGTTGGTGATTGCGTGGGGATGCAAATAAGTCTATTTCTGGGAGTCCCCATTTTCTTGTAATGGTTTTGAAGATGTCCGGATGCAGCATCCATTCGTGGGCATCCGTGGTAGTCCTGCTTAAAATGTCTGCTAGGATGTTTTCTTTTCCTGGTACAAAAATTGCTTTTAACTGTATGTTGTAGCTCAGGGCCACATTCCAGAGATCCAGTGCCATCCGGCAAAGAGGATACGAGTGTGTGCCTCCCTGTTTGTTGATGTACCACATAACTGTGGTGTTGTCTGTCCTTATCATCAATAGACCTTGCTGAAGGAATGGTCTGAATGCCTGAATTGCCAGTTTTACTGCCAGCATTTCCTTTAGATTTATGTGTAGGTGCAGCTGGTTTTGAGACCATAAGCCTTGTATGCACTTGTTCAGCATGTGTGCCCCCCAACTGAGGTCTGAGGCGTCTGTCGTGATGGTTTGGCTTGGTTGAGTACTGTGAAAAGGCAATCCTGTGTTTGATTGACAAGCCTGAGCCCACCATAGGAATTCTTGCTTCAGGCACCCAAAAAGGTTATTCTCTGGGATGGTATCAGTCTTGACTTTTTTAAATTGACTGTGTATCCCAGGGCTTGTAGCAGATAAATGACCCTTTGTAAATCTTCTGCTAGCTTGCTTTCGTTGTCCGCTTGTATCAGGCAGTCGTCCAGGTATGGGTAGATTTGGATTCCCTGAAGCCTGCAATGAGCAATTACTGATGCCAGGCATTTCGTAAACACTCTGGGCGCAGTAGAAAAGCCAAAGGGCAATGCTGAGAATTGATAATGCTCTGATCCTGCAAGAAATCTGAGGTATCTTCTGCAGTTTGGTCGTATGGGGACGTGCAGGTATGCCTCCTTGAGATCTAGAGTCACCAGCCAAGACTCCTTGCCCAGCATGGGAAGAAGCTGCTGTAGGGTCAGCATTTTGAATTTTGGAACAATGAGGAATGTGTTTAAAGCGGACAAGTCGAGAATAGGTCTCCATTTGCCTTCTTTTCTTGGTACCAGGAAGAGTCTGGAGTAAAATCCCTTCCCTTGCTCCATAGATGGTACCTTTTCTACAGCTCTCATCCTTAATAATTGGGATATTTGTTTTAGTGCTTCTGTCTTTTGATTTATAGATTATAGTGCCCTGCCACTGACGTCCTCTGTAAGCACCCCTGGATTGGCTTCTGCCTCTTGAACGCCTATTCCTGCCTCTCTGAGTTCTGGAGGAGTCTGGAAAGGACCAATTCTTGGAGGGCCAATTCCTGCTAAACCTCGGAGGTTGGACCTGTAAGAAATCTTTTACTGTTTGGACAGATTTTGCCTTCTCTTCCATCTTCTTCAGTACTTGTTGTGCAGGAGAGCCAAACAAATTGATCTTATCCATAGGAGCATCTAATAGTTTTGATTTGACATGGTCTGGTAAGGCCTGTTCTTTTAGCCATGCATGCCTTCTGATGACTGTGCCAGTCATGGCTGATCTAAAGGAAGCCTCCAGTGCATCATAGCCGCATTTTAGGGAATGGTTACTGACTTGTTGAATGTTATGTACCATTTCCTGCACATTTTTTGTCTACTGTTTCATCTGAGGACACTTTTTTGGTTAACTGATCTAGCAAAAATTCTTGATACTGCATCATGTGAAATTGACAGTTCAAGGCCCTAGCTGAAAGAGTAGCAGAAGTGTAAACTTTTTTACCCCATCTCTCTAAGGATCTGGATTCCCTTTCAGAGGGGAGGGGGTTTTTGGCAGAGGTGGCTGCTACAGCCTTAGGTCCTTGGGAGATAGTCTCTGGATCTGCAAGGGGAGCCTTATACAAGTGGTAATGTGTGTCCGGGACCCCGTAGTATCTATCGGGCATAACAGGGGCCGGAGGCAGAGAATCAGGAGCAGTACAAGCATCATTAAATGCATCATCTACAACAGAAAGAACTGGAGGTATGGCTAAAGGCCTATGTTGCGGTAAATGCAGAAAAGTTCTAAGCCTTTTTCTGGAATCTGAAAAATCCTGGCCCTGCCACTGAAATTGTTCCCTCATAGCATGCAGGGTTTCCCCAAAGGAAAATTCCTCAGGCGGAGAGGCAGAAGGAATGGACTCTTCACCATCAGAGTCTTCATAAGGGGAGTAAGGGGCCTCTGGAGGGTCTGTATCATTTGAGTAATCAGAGGAATCATCTGTAGACACTGGCTCAGGGGGCTCTGCTCTAGGCCTCTTCTCTGGAGGCGGGTGAGAGGCCCTGTCTGGTTGAGGTAGGGATCCTCGGATTAAAGAAATGAGATCCTCTGCTAAACTTAGCATTTGTGAACTAGAGCTAGGCCTGTGAGAGGGGGGCTTAGCAGGCACAGATTTAGTAGTTTTAGCTGCTTTAGCCCTGGCAAAGGCCTTAATGGACATGGCTGCAGGGGGCCTAGCAGCTCCACGTGCAGGGGTTGAAATATCCAAGGGAATAGTGTCTGATAATTCCTGAGAAACTGTAACAGTAGGTGGGATATCAGAAGCCGATTCCACGAGGGAGGAAGAGGCCTCGGCAGGAGGAAAGTTTTCGGCTGAAGGAGGAACCGCTTGCTCGGTTTCAGCCGAAACAGAGACACTCGCGGTTGGCTTAACCGAGGTTTCGGCCAAAACTGCGAGTGTCGGTCCTTTTCCTTGCGTTTTTTAGATATTTGCGAAGTCGGAGGATCCGACGGCATAATATAAGCAAAATCGGAGTCGAAAAACTCCTCAGCAAACTCCGACCGATGTCTAAGCGTCCGCCGGTTAAAAGAAGCACAGGCTAGACAAGCTGCGACGTCGTGGTCTGGGCCTAGACAAGGTAAGCAGTAAGAGTGGAAATCTTTATGAGGTATTTGTTCCCACAAGTTAAACAGTTATTCACTTTTTCTGACATCGGCTGAGGCAAGAAAGAGTCCCCAACGGGGTACTTAGCTTTTTAGAAGTCTTCGAAGTAGTTTTCGGTAGTAGTAATCTCTGGTTCTGACCGACCGGCACTTGCGAACAGCTTCTGCTTCGGGCGCCACACGGCAAGAAAGACTGGGGAAAATGGTGTCGGCTGATGCCTTTATACCCGAATAACTGCAGCTATGACATCGGGTGAAGTGCGACACCAGCCGAGGCCAGACCCAGACTTTGGAATCCGGCCGACCGAAGGGCTGCCTGACGACAGGACAACCCATTTGTAAGGACTGCAGATGCATCCTTGGAGGACATCTTTAACCCAAACTCAAAGGCAGTCTGCACAAATTGAAAAAGAATTTTTGGTAGTAGTGTTCACATGTTCAAAGTTCAATGATTATATTTAAGGCAAACCTGTTAAAAACAGAGAATGATCACCAACCTGTAGTAACAATTCTGAAAAAGCCAATACATACAGCCCTAGCATGCCTGCAATGCATGTTAAAACTGTAAAAGTAAAATTTCAATATTGTCTATACAAAAGGCAAATTTCTATACCTTGCTGATGCTTTGTCAAAAGCACCCAGACAAGCAACAGAACAGCATGATAATTAGAAAGCAAACTCTGACATCAATGAAGTCAAAAAATTTGTCCTCATCATGTCTTGATGAACTCAGAAATTGAACAGCTTCAGACCCAATTCTCCATAAGCTGAAACATGTTATCAGTCAAGGATGGCCAGCATGACAAACTAGTTTACCACCTGACATATAGAAGTATTTTCCTTACAGAGATGAGCTCATGATGGAAGATGGAATCATAATGAAAGGTCCTAAAGTGGCAATTCCTACAACATTACAACAGGAATATATACAAATTTTCCATCATGGTCACCTGGGTACTGATTCAATCAAAAGAAGGGTAAGAGACATAGTATTTTGTACTTCTATGCCAAAAGATATAGATAAGGAAACTCTAGCATGTTCCATTTGCAATAATACTACATCACACCAACAAAAAGAACCACTTCAGCTAAACCAGATTCCTGAACTACCATGGTCGACAGTTGCTATTGATATTTTCAAATGGAACGGCCAGCATTACTTCGTGTCAGTAGACTCTTATTCAAATTGGTTTGAAATTGACTTTCTTCCTAACTTAATGTTCAGCACCGTTATTACAAAACGGAAGAGACATTTTTCTGTTCATGATAGTCTGCACAAAGTTGTCTCTGACAATGGTGCACAGTTTACAAGTCAGCAGTTCAAGAATTTTGCTGAGTCTTGGGACTTTGTCCATGTTACTAGTAGTCCTGAGTATCCCAGTCTAATGCAGTCCAATGTGCAAAATGTTTGTTGGAGAAATCCAACAGAGCTGGTACCAATGTTTTTCTTAACCTACTTAATCTCAGAAACATTCCTCAAGATAACCTGCATGGTTCACTTTCTCAGAGTTTTACGTCCAGACAGACTAGAACAACTCTTCTGATCAGTAAACAATTATTGATTCCACATGCAAACAACAACAGAGTGGTCAAAAATCAACTTCTGAAAAAAATGCCAGTCACAAATGTTGTACTGCGATAAATCCAGCAATCCCCTTAGACCAATAAAACAAGAACAGATTGCAAGAATGCAGACATCTAAAGGATATGACTGAGTGGAAATTGTCAAAGATATTTGTGAAGAACCGAGATTTTACATCATACAATCTGATGGAATGGATTTCAGGAGGAATCAAAGGCACATATTGCCAGTCTCCAAACTACTGATATCGCAGATTGCCTGTGCCAGAGATTCTATTTCTCAGAACGACTCTACACTTGTTCAAATTCCAGAGGACAGTGTACTTTCTTTAAGCAATCCTGATGTCATTCCCGAATTTCCAACTGTAAAAGACTCCCCACAGACTGTTCCTGTTACTAAACCCAGTCAAAATGTTTGTGTGACTAGATTGGGTAGACTTTCCAGACCCATTTTGAAATACACAGCGACTTGGACTTGAATTCATTTGTTGTTAAATGTTGATGTGATGTCTAGCTTGTGAAATATTTTGTTCTTCTATTGCACATTGAACAAATCAAAGAGGGAAGATGTAGATCATTGCGCGTATTGTACCTAGTCAGCCACTGTAGCTAGATAGAACAAGCATATAAGTTACTGAGCATGTGCAAGATCAGTGCCATTTTTTACAGTTAGCAGAGCAAATGCAGAGATGAATGGCGAAGCACATGTGAGTGTGTTTGAAGCAATGAGTCAGTTATTCCACCTACAGCTCCTGATGTGTCTCAGCGTCTCATTTGAATGTATGAGATGATGACAGTAAAGACCTGCAGGATAAAACTACTTTGAAAAATCATTCGATAGGCGCATTTCCTTCTACTAACATCAGGCTGAAATTTCAAAATCTTATTAAAAGGTAGGACCAAAAGACTATGTCATGATTAAATAAACATGGCGCTAACACTAAATAAAAAAAAATGTTCACTGCTTGAAAATGAAAATACTTACGTTTTAGGATTGAAGTAGATGTCACCCCAGAGCCGTTTAGCAAATTCTAAGTAACTGATGTTGCCTGCAAGATAAAATGAGTGTACATTAACCACGATGCTATATACTCTTTATAAATACACACATAAAAAGACGCACATATCTCATACTTTCATATGTGCCCACACATATTTATTCATTTTTCAGTTTTTGACTTAATTCTCCAATACATTTTCACAGGGAAGGTGAAGCCTATCACACTACTCACATGGTGCAAGGCATACAAGCTCATCTTGAAGTGGGTGCTAACCCATCATATGATACACATACACTCACTCCCTCACCCACCCACCCACCCACCCACTCACCCACTCTGCATGTACACCTATGAGCAATTTACAGGACTGCCAATTCACTATAGAATGTCTTTGACATATGGAATGAAACTAAAGCATACAGCAAAAGCTCATGCAGATAGGCAGGACATGCAGGCTCTGCGGAGGAGTTATGCCAACTAAGAACCAAACTGGAAACCAAACACTGTGAGGAAGAAGCAGGAACCTTTGCACCACTGTGTCCATATCCTAAATTACATAAGTATATGGGTGTGTGTGTGTGTGTGTGTGTGTGTGTGTGTGTGTCCAAAACCAAGATGGTGTAAGACCTATATTGCTTTTATTCAGTAAAATCCACGTGAGTGCTTTCATCTGCTACTTCAGAATTCTTCATACCTAAACATCTGGGTATTCATTACTGCAATGAATTTGAAAATGTATGTATTTCAATAATAACAGAATCTAATGAAACATAAGACAAATCGTACAATAGCATGCCCAAGTTACAACATCAAGTGGAACAAATGATCGGTATTCCACCCCAGTCCACTCCTCTGGCTTACCCCAGTGCTCTCATCCACTGTCTGATTTTCTGACGCCAGTTTTGCTCTCAATGGACACCATCCTTGGACTCTTTTTTTTTTTTTTTTTTTTTAATCTCAGGGCCCCAAGTTCACTCTATCAGATGATTGGCTACTCGGGGACTCTAACAGCCAGTCAGGCTTAAACACCCTTTGACTGAATTCAGATCCACACAATGATTTTTATTTTGTTCCACATGATGTAATAACTTAGGCCTGCTACTGGTTAGCTTCCCAAAACTGCAAGTTACATTCCTTTATTGTGCTAATAAATACATGGTTAAGATCAAAACACTGATAGATACTTGCACATTTAGGTCTAAAGCAGTCTTAAGTAGCACACAAAAGTGACCAACTGAATTTTACATTTTATTTAAAAAAATTGCAGTACAGCTCTTACACAACCTTGTATGGATTTTCATTTTTGGTTTCGGACAACTCAGTGTTCTTAAGCATCTGGGCTCCAAAGATGTTTTTGCATATGCACACAAACAACTTCTCAAGAAGGAATGAGAAGAAGAAGCAGGGAACCATGCCATAACGAATTTTAATTTAATGCCTACACAGCTTAGTAATAAACTACACACAGGAAAAACTAGAAACATTACCTCTTACAGAGTGATCTGCAAGTTTAACCTCTCCTAACTGTATGACAATGTACTAAGAACTTGCACAAAATGGATCAATGTTAAGTGACATGATGAAACCTGTAAGTAGGGTGCACTCAGCCTTTGTTTTATAATGCAGGCCCAAAGAAAAATGTTACAAAATCAAGTAATAAGTCTAATGGAAAAAAAAACAAATGAACACTTTACAGTAATAATTAGCATAACCACAGTTTTGCGTATCAAACCTTTGAATAAAGAACATTTACAGTGTGGTCAATTATTGTAAAAGGGAAAAAAAGAACTGAAGTGAGATATTTAGAAAAGGGAAGGAACAAATTACATAGCAAGAAATGGAATTTGTGGGAACAGTATATACAAAGTAATGTTTAGGAGGAGGATTGAGGTTTAAGGGAAGGCAAATATTAGCAACTTAAGCAATGTTGGAGTGAACGGCAGTTACAGCGAAAGAAAATGTGTGCAATGCATAATGTCCGAAAAAGAAAAACTTCAATATAGTTTAATTTCTTTTCTATTAATGTATGCGTGCCTAGGACTTAGTGACAATTTGATGATGCATCTATACTTAGAGCTAACAGTATGTAAACACATTTACTACTACATGCAATAGACATCACATTACTTTAAAGAAAGCATTACTATAGATATTTTAATAACAACTTAGACACTTAATATTAGGATACCTGTTTTGGTATACTGACAAGCTAAAACAGCATTAATGCCAGTGAGGGAAATATTTATATCTATATATTACAATTGACAGAATATACAGGAAATAAAAAGACAATTAAGAAAATGTTTAAAAGTAAGCAAATAAGAGAGACAGATATGGCACACACACAAGCAAAGTTTTTTTATTTCATTTTACTTACATCTGTTAACCAGAGTAGAACACTGATCCATTATCTGTATTGTACATGGTCAAGATTTCTGTCTTGTAAATTGTCTTAATGTGGAGCTTTTCTCCCCGGGCCTCCGCTGAAAATGGGCATACATCCAGTCAGACTATCCCGGTCAACAAATGTAAAATAAAAATAAAATAAATAAATATGGACCTTTTTTGGATTTAGCCTGGGAACACTATCTGGTTACGTGACTTGTTAATCAAATGGAGGATGAAGGAATCAAGCATCATGCCACTGGAAGCAGCTCCACAGACTTGGTCCTCAGCACCAACTAACAGACATGGTTGTCCAGGTTAGATGTCAGTGAACTACAGCAGAACGTACAGATCTGATGTTGTCTTCTCCATGTGGCTTAAACCTGTGGATTATCAGATTTGACGCCAGCCAAATTCACTAACTTCAACTTATCAGGCTCCACTTCTCCTACCCACAAATCCTCCTCCATAGTAGGTAGTGCAGGTCAAGTTTGCCAACATTCCAGTCAGCAGCTCAATCCGTTGCTCCGTTACAGCATATCCTGTATGTTTTTTTCTCATCTACCTTCTACCCCTACCCTTTAAAATATAGTTACAGTAGGACAGCTGATAGGTGGGGATTAAAGTTTTTGGGGTGTGTGTGTGTGTGTGTGTGTGTGTGTGTGTGTGTGTGTGTGTGTGTGTGGTTAGCAGAGGGCTTTTCCCACTCTTGAGAATTTCTGATTGCCGTGTTGACTTTTATCTTTTTCAGGATAGGGTAGTTTTTTTTTTCTTCCTTTAACTGGAGTGTTAGTGTAGTGTTTTCTATTTTAGTGTGATGTACAGATAACAGGTTTAAGAAATGTCTCGCTTGTAGGCACAAGCTCCATTCACAAAATGTGCACAAGTGAATAGATTGTTTGGAGGCTGCTCACCTTGACTCCTCCTGTTTGAATTGTGAGGGGTTTGGATCCAGAGCCATCAATGAGAGGAGGGCAAAGCTAATACTGAAAGGTCACCTCCCTGCTGCTGCTTCCCCTTCGGAACTGAGGAAAGGATCTGATAAGCCCCCAACCCCATCCCCGTCCCGGGGAGGTACAATATTCTTGCAGACAGCTTGAGCAGCAATTATCTTCTTCCCCACAAGTGGACTCTGAATTTGAGAGTTGCAGCTCGGATCTTTTGGCTCTGGGGCACTCCGTGTTGCGACCTTTTTGAGTCCCCCCTCAACACCAAATGCAATGGCTATTATGCCTTAGTCCCTCCTTGGGGGCAGTCGTCTAGAGACTCTCTTCTGTATGTATGGCCCCCAGGTCTCCTATATGCATATCCTCCAGTTCCCCGATTGTCAAATTTTATCAGAAGACAGCCCACTGCAGAGTGAATGTGATCCTCATAACTCCCTTCTGGCCTCATCAGGTATGGTTGGGCCTTTCTGCGGCTTCTTCTTTGACATCTTCCTTGGGTTCTGGATCCTAATCCAGATCTAATTTCTCATCCCGCAAGTCTGGATCCTCCCAATTTGCAGTCCCTCAAGTTAACTGCATGATTTCTCCAATTCCCTTGATGGCCATGAATCCCAAGCTATCAGACAGTGTTGTGCATATTTTGTCCTCACCCCAAAAGTTATCTACTAGGGAAAGTATACTCTAGTAAACAGAAAAGCTTTGCAGTGTGGGTGGAATCTCAAGAGTTTGATCCTTTTTCTGCTCCCTTAGAGTCAGTTTTAGATTTTCTCACGAAGTCGTTTAATTCAGGCTCTAGTTTTTCTATGATCAAGGTACAACTGGTAGCCATTTCTAATTTTCATGTTGGCAGGAAAAACATCCCCTTGGCTGCTCTGAAAATCTCCAAGGCATTTCTCAAAGGCACATTTCCTTTGCCCCCCCACCCCAACTGGCAAATGAACATCAGGGCAAACGGATTCGGCCATCGCACACAGAGCCAAAAGCCTCAATCGCTGGTTCTCCAAGTAAAGTGAAAGAGATGACAGATGACTGGTGAGTGTCTAAGGGACAAACGCCTGACAAATCTCACACTGTGTATGGTTGTGGGTACCACCCAAACAAAAAAGGCAATGTTCATGTCTCTCTTATGGGGAATCTACCTCCCACACTCAAATTATCCCTTCCTGAATGACATATAAACTAAAGTAATACTTAGAAAAATGAAAGGAACAGACCCCAATGGGACACTTTTCTGTAGAAGGTTTGGTAGTGAAACCAACTTGCTGAACGGCTTGCAGACAGAATTCAAACATAGCATTCAGACTGGCAGCAAAGAAATGCTGAGGATTAAATGCTTGTATGATACATTTGTGCCTTACGCCTTGCATATAGGACATACGTCTGACATACGGCACCTGGAAGATGTACAAGCTTTGATATGCCATCAGGAAATTTGGCTACAATCTGAACAATATTCCAAGAGTAAAGAATACTTGCAACACAGGAAATACATCTTAAGGAATCAGTTACGAAGTAGTGGAGGAAGGAGCTAAGGTAAGGGTAAATGGGAGCAAGTCTTAAGTATAAGAAGAGGAAATGTTAGTTAGAAATACTAAAGCGTGAAATGTCATTTTCACGATGGTAGTGGAGGTAAAGAATTATATAAGGGACTTCTTGAGATTCATCAGGAGTCTAAGTGGAGATGAAAGGTAAGGATTGATGGGGAAATATAAGGCAGAGGGGATGACAGATAAAAAGAGACAACACACTGCAAACAGAGTATAAATGAACTGTTAGTTAAGTAAGTCTAAAGGAACAGAACTATCGGGTGTTAAGCTATGATTTCATTGACTGCAGATAGAACAGCTATGCAAACATAATCACCACAGTTGTAGATGTTTCAGCAGTACAAGTCATCATACAAAGGATTATGCCACCAGGTAGACATCCAACCATCCAGCTAAACATGCTCGTATGGGTTGTCTACCCCACACTATGGACATTAGCAAGATGCACTGCATAAAAGAAAAAGGTGCCTGCACGGTCTTCAATTCTTTTTTGCACTGGATACTAGAAAGGCCATCAAAGAGAATGTTGGAAAGACCTGCCTAGCGAATTATAGGAAAGGTGCTATTGTCAGCATAAATATGAGAAAGAGGAGGCCTCCCTAAATAAGGAGAAAGAATCCTTCCTCCCCTCTGTTATTACACAGCATGCAATTATAAATAAGGGAAAAAGGGAGGCAGCTGTACTGCAGCATTGAGCTTACTTGAGCATCGACGTTTATCTACTTATTTTCTTCCAGTTTGCTAAAAGTGATAATCCAACTGGGATTTTGGCCCCTTTTCACCAGATTCCTTGGGAGAAAACCTCTGCAACAAGTTGTCACTAGATCTTTTACAGCAGTGAGGGAATGGTTTATAACACGAAAATACAAAACCTTTACACAATTATACATTACATGCAGGTTGTTACACAGCATGTGCATAACACTCAAGAGTTTTTGTATAACTGTAAACTAATACAGTCAGAAAAAATACATTTGAATGAATAGTAATAACAGTAAGGTAATGCAACAGGGAAAGGGCATGTTGGGACAGTCATAATACAATCAGAGAGCTAAACATGAATATTTTAAGGAAATATAGGTGAAAGACAAAAACAAGAGTAGAGGATGTAAAGACAAAGTAAAAAGTCATTACATACAACTAGCTAAATGTAAAAGTAATATGGCATACTGGGTAAGCATTCACAGTAGACAGAGACTATAGAAGTAGAAAAGTAGAGTAAAGATGATGTATAGTTAGATTAGACAGACTGGAATGTTCATGGTTTTCTCATTATACAGGAGCAGATTTGATATGGCCACATAAATATAGCACATTCATTGTAGGGATCACTAATGCAGTATGGCTGACTGCACAAAAAAAGAAGTTATGTCCTTACCATAACGTTCCATGTGGAGTGTTCATCTCGCCTTGGTTATTACACATGGGTTCGGAGCCGATCCTCGGCTCCGTGCCGGTCGACTGCAAGCTCTGCATCGAGAAGAAGCTCGAGGACATCTAATACCCACAATCCCCCTCTGCCTTTACCTCAGATCTAGTTTGCAAGCAAACCAGACATAAAAGCACACATGCCAACTATATACAAAAAATACATATATACAAACATACCCAGTGTATGATAGTAACAGTAATACTGCAACAGCAGAAGGAGAATACTCCAGACCAGGCACCAAATCGAACGTTCTTCCTAAGGGTGGGAGGGTGGGAGTGTAATAACCAAGGCGAGATGAACACTCCACATGTAACGTTATGGTAAGGACATAACTTCTTTATGTGAGAGTGTTCAATCTCGCCTTTGTTCTTACACATGGGTAGCGTCCTAGCTCCATGATCCTGAGGAACTCAAGGGAGAACGTTCTTGAGCACAGTGGAACCAAAGGTTGCCCTATCCCTAGAAACCCTGTCCACTTTGTAATGAGATATAAATGTATGTGGTTTAGCCCAAGTAGCAGCCGCACAAATAATGTCTAAAGGTAAACGAGCTGCGTGAGCCAAAGATGTAGAAATTGATCTGGTAGAATGTCCTCTGGGTTTTGCTGATAATGTTTGATCAGAAGCTTCATAAACATAAATGATACAGTCAGTTAGCCACTTTGAAAGAGTTCGTTTCGTGACTGCAAGACCCTTTCTGCTGTCAGCAAAAGCTACAAATAGTTGATCAGATTTCCTGTGATCTTTTGTTCTATCCAAATAAAATCTGAGTTGTCTATGGACGTCTAGTTTGTGCAACATATACTCTAATTTATTAGAGTGATCTTTAAAGAAGGTGGGTAATTCGATGGATTGATTAATATTATTAGTAGAACAAACTTTGGGAAGAAAGGATGGATTAGTGCGTAGGGATACTCTGTCAGAATGAAAAATTAAATAAGGATGTTTGACCGAAAGGGCCTGCAGCTCAGACACCCGTCTAGCAGATGTAATAGCCACTAGAAACAATGTTTTCCATGACAAAAATTTCAAAGTGCAACTTGAAGCTGGTTCAAAGGGTGGTAACATCAATTTAGAGAGTAATAAATTTAAATTCCACGGTGATGTCGGACATCTGACTGGTGGTCTGATATGAAAGGAACCCTTTAAAAAGGCTTTACAAAGTCTGTGAGCCATAATAGGTGCACCACTTTCCTCTACATGATAGTTAGAAATGGCAGCTAACTGTACTCTTAAGGTAGCCGGGGAAACTCCTTCCTGAAATAATTCAGTCAAAAATTCAAAAATCTTATTCAACGGAGCCGTAACAGGGTCCAACTGATGTGGCTCCGCCCAGAAGACAAACCGTTTCCACTTACTGGTGTAAGTCTTTGTAGTGGAAACTTTATGAGAAGCTACCAAAATATCTTGAACCGCCGATGTAAGGGGAATTGACCTGGCTAGAAAGGAAGGAGCAGCCAAGCTGCTAGATGGAGAGATTCCAGGGATGGGTGAGGAACTCCTGACGAGTGAGTCAGTAGATCTGGCTCTGGGTCCAGCATCCAAGGTCCCCGAATGCGGTGATGCAATAGAAAGGGGAACCAAATTTGACGAGGCCAGAACGGAGCAATGAGAATTATAGTCCTCTGAAGGTTGTTTGCTTTCTGTAGAAACTTTTCAATCAGGGGAAATGGAGGAAAAGCATATAGGAGACCCGGGGGCCAATCGTGCACCAGCGCGTCCCTGGGGACTTCCCCTGGAGGGTAATAGGGCAAAGTAGCTCCTGCATTTGGCGTTCATTGGAGACGCAAACAGATCGCAGGTAGGCTGGCCCCATTTGCGAAAAATCCTTCCCGCAACTGACTGTTTGAGGGACCACTCGTGAGGCAATAGTATTGCTCTGCTCAGCCTGTCGGCTATGACGTTGGATGACCCCGGGATGTGCGTTGCGATCAGAAAGCGACCGGTGGACTCTGCCCATTGCCAAATTCTCATGGCCTCTCTGCATAGTTGGTAAGACCTGGTTCCCCCTTGCTTGTTTATGTACCAGACTACGGACATGTTGTCTGTCTGAACTGCAATGGTCCCTGGAGGAAGAAGGGGAGCAAAGTGTTGCAACGCTAAAAACACTGCCCTCAACTCCAGAACATTGATGTGCAGATTGTACTCCAGATTGGTCCATTCGCCTTGGACTGTCTGTCCCTGAAAGATGCCCCCACCCTATTAGGGAAGCGTCCGTGGTTATCGTCGCTGACGGTGTGGGTAGCACAAATGGTCTTCCGCCGGATAGGTTGCAAGTTTGTAACCACCACCTTAGGTGTGATTTGCATGTTTTCGTTATCAATATTTCGTGAGTCAGTGGAAGTTGTTGGAATGACCATTGTGCAAATAGAAGCCATTGTAGCACTCTCATGTGCAGTCTTCCCAATGGTATCGCAGTGAGAGAAGCTGCCATGAGACCCAAAACTTTCAGAACAATTTTTGCTGGGGATTTTCTGGACGACAGAAGAAGGGAAATGTTGAATTGAAGTGCTACTATCCTTTCTGTAGGAAGTTTTAGAACTAACTGGCGTATCTAATTCGCTCCTATGAATAAGATATGCTGTGATGGCTGTAGCAACGATTTTTCGAAATTTACTGAAATGCCAAAGTGTGTACAAAGTTGTAGGGTGTAATCCCTGGCTTGTATCAGTTGACGCCTGGTGGTGGCAGACAGGAGCCAGTCGTCCAGATACGGAAACACCTGGAATCCTATGCGCCTCAGATGAGACGCTACCACTGCCATGCATTTGGTGAAGACCCTGGGGGCTGTGGTCAGGCCAAAGGGCAGGGCTCGAAACTGATAGTGACTGGCTCCTAGCTGGAAGCGCAAATGATCCCTGGACGCCCTGGCCATCTTGATGTGGTAGTATCGTCCTTCAGATCTATTGAGCACATCCAGTCGTCCTTCTGTAAGAATGGAAGGATCGATTGAAGCGTGACCATTGAACTTTTCCTTCTTGACAAAGGTGTTGAGATGGCTTAGGTCCAGAATTGGCCTCCAGTCCCCTGTTTTCTTTGGAACTAAAAGAACCTTGAGTAAGTTCGAATCCTATTTGGTCCGCTGGGACTGGTTGGATGACTCTTTTTCTAGCAGCTTTGAAATTCCTGTAGCTGCTGGCTCTCGCAGATGGGGTGGTACATCTGGGAGCTTTCTTTTTGGAATGGGGGTGGATAGAAATGGGATTTTGTAACCTCTGGTAACAACGCTTTTTACCCAATTGTCTGAGGAAAGGTTTAGCCAGGCCTGAGGGTATAAAGCTAAGCGACCCCCGACTGCCTCCAGAGCAGGACAGTCGGGCCTCCTCTCAGGAGTGCTGAAAAGGTTTGCCAGGGAGGTTATCCCTGTCACCTTGGTTTTGCGGACCCCCTCTGCCGCCAGAGCGGCGTCTTCCACCTCTGCCCCCCCCTCTGCCTCTAGAGGGGGCATCACGCTGTGTGTTTGGGAAAGATCCTTGGGGTTTTCGAAACCACATTTTCCCACCACGTTGCCCTTTGGGGTACGGTCTGGAAGGGGTGGAAAAACGGACTCCGACAGCAGACAGAGTCTTTCCCTCCTGTTCACACCGGGTAAGGGTCTCCTTTACTTTAGGGCCAAAAAGTGTGGCTCCGTCAAATGGGGCGTTAGTAAAGGAAGACTTGAAGGCTTCCGCAAATGAGCATAAGCGCATCCAGGATTGCCTACGAAGAGCAATCGCTGAAGCCGCTGCCCTACTCGATCCTTCGGCTGCATAGGATATCAGCCTCATGGACGAGTTCACAATGGACGTAAGGGTGTTGAGATGCGCTGTAACTTTCTCTGAGACAGCGGCATCTGTAGCACCCTGGAGGGTATCTCCCAACTCTTTGACTAGATCCCTCTGTAAGCATGTAAAATGAGTCAAATAGTTCAGGGAACGCATAGAGAAAGCCGCTGAACTGAAAATGCGCTTCCCGTATCTGTCCATGGTCCTAGAATCTTTGTTAGGCGGATGGACAGATGAGGAAGACTCCGACATCTCCTTTTTCGTGGCCGCTGCCACCACCATGGCGTCTACTAGAACTACTTTGGTGAGGTAAGCTTTGTCCTGTGGTGCCGTGATGTACTTATTTGGCTTCCTAGGGACTGGTTCCACCGTGTCAGGAGTCTCCCACGCCCTTCGAGCAATCAATTCCATTAACTCATCAAAGGGCGGAGTGACCCAGGAGGAGGAAGGACGGGCACCAAATGCCTTCAGCAAAACTGACTCATCCTCAGAAGGGGGGAGGGCTTGCCAGTCACCTCTCTGTTTAAGGATCTCCAAGATGTCAGAAAAAGAGACATCCTCTGAAGGTGACTTAGGGGACCCTTCTGACTCATCTAAGTCAGTATCAGATGTCAAGGATTCTTGTGGAGAATCCAAGTGTCTCCTCTTACACAGTCTTTTCCTAGGAACTTCTTCGTGGGGAGCATCCGAAGAAGCCTCCGAGGAAGAGGGGCACCCTCCAGGGGTGGCTGAGACACTGGTGCCCGGCGCTTGGGCGTGGCCGTGGGTGCAGAGGAAGATAACGGTCCTTTGTGGGGAGGAGAAGCTGTACCTGCTGATGTGGTTGTCTGGGTAGACAACACCTTCCTCATGAGGTCGAAGGCCCCGGGTCCCGAGTCGAGGTATCTCCCGGTTCGAAGAAATGGGAAGAATCCCCGAAATAGGAGCCGAAGGCACCGACCCGAGGACGGAACCGAATCGATCCGTGCGAGGCCCGAGAGGAGCGTCGGAACGAAACATCGGTCCGACTCTCGGTCCCGGAACCAAGGACGGATCTTCGCCCGAGACTCCGGTACGGATCGGATGGAGTCGAGGTGAACGGTGCCGACCGAGAAAAAGACGGTTCTGGCACCGAGGGCTCCACAATCATCAGGTCAGCTTCTTCCGGCTCCGAAGACTGGACAGGTCTCGGAGGAGGAACAGGTGGAGATAGTGGTAGGCCTTCAAGTCTCGACATCAACTGAGAGGAGACCGAGATAAGCTTGGATAGGGCCGTATGCTCCATCAGTTTCTGCACCACACGGTCCACATCGGTGTCGGAAAGGGGTCTAGAAGAACGAGTCGAAGGGATCGAAGACGGAGCCGACCTCAGCAGAGTCGGTGGAGGGAGCTCCGTCACCGGTTCCAAGACTCGAGGCTCGAAACTGCCAACAGTTGAACACTCGGCCCGAAGTCTGTGGAACCGGTGATCTAACTAGACCGAAGAGCTCGGAGCCGATGACTTTGGCTCCGACGCCTTCGACCCCTTCGAAGACTTGGATGCCTGGTCTGAAGCATCCAGAGCCTCCTGGAAAGAGGGTTTCAGCAATCCTCTGTCCATCAGTTTCCTGCGCCTATCTGTCATGACCCTCCCACTAAAAGAGTGACAAATAGAGCAGTCCTCTTGTAAGTGGAGAGGGCCAAGACAGTAGACACAGGAACTGTGGTTGTCTGTGACCGACATCTTTTGGCCACACTGACAACGTTTGAAGCCAGATTTTAATTTTTCTGACATAATAACAAGAAAGAAAGACAGTCCAGTAAGTAAAAGTCACTTCCAATGAAAAACAGTCAAATCCGGTAATAAGTGTCAATTCCTGTAATAAAGCAGACTACAACAAATACTTAGTCAAAGTTATTCAAGTAGGGGTGGTAGGCCCCGAAAAACTCTGTACCCTTTAGTTAAACTAAGTAACTAATCTAAGGAACCGAGATATCTAAGTCCACTCACACACCTACTCTAATTATTCATTGACTAGATTTAAAGTAATTTTTTTGAAAAAGTTTAAACAGAAAGATAAATTCTTATCTGTAAAAGCCTCGAGCTAGTCCCCAGCGATGCGTATGCAGCAGCGGCAAACTAGATCTGAGGTAAAGGCAGAGGGGGATTGTGGGTATTAGATGTCCTCGAGCTTCTTCTCGATGCAGAGCTTGCAGTCGGCCGGCACGGAGCCGAGGATCGGCTCCAAACCCATGTGTAAGAACAAAGGCGAGATTGAACACTCTCACATCTTTTAGTTATGTACTTACCATAATGATAGATGTATGTGATCCATCTCGCCTACATTCATTACTGACGGGCTCGGCCGTTATAACTAGCATGAAGTCTCTCATTGGCTGGGCTAACCCTGTATCCTAGGATGCACCATGCCCAAACCCCCAGATCTTGTTTGCCCCAATAATATCTTCCCACATACACCACACCCCAAGGGTATATATGTAAGAGGAGAGAAAAAATAATATCCTCAGAGGGATCAGAATACAAGTTTCCTCAAGTCCAACAGGTAGGGGGAAGGAGGGCGGGTACGTAAGAATGTAGGCGAGATGGATCACATACATCTATCGTTATGGTAAGTACATAACTAAAAGATGTAATGTGATCCTATCTCACCTACATTCATTACTGACGGGACAGCTTCCCTAGCACCTAAATCCTGGGAGGCTCACTGGAAAACACTCCTGAGTACTGTGGAACCAAAGGAAGCCCGACCTCTAGAGGCCACGTCCAGTTTGTAATGAGAAATAAAGGTATGTGGAGAAGTCCAAGTAGCCGCTGCACATATCTCATCTATGGATAGTCTAGCATGAAAAGCCACTGAAGTTGACATAGCCCTGGTAGAATGCACCTTAACTGGAAAGGGAAGATGCCTACCCGCTAATGCATAAATAAATGAGATGCAGTCCCTAATCCACTCAGCTATGGTGCCCTTAGTTACAGATCTGCCAATTCTATTGTCCGAAAAGGACACAAACAACTGATCTGATGTCCTCTCCTGTTGTGTCCTATTTAAATAAAACCTCAGTTGTCTATGCACATCCAACTGGTGAAATTTGTATTCCGCTTTGTTGGAAAACTGTGGAAAAAAGACCGGAAGCTCAATAGACTGGTGGAGACAAAGAGCAGAAGAGACCTTAGGGAGAAAGGAAGGATTAAGTCTCAGAGATACTCTGTCCTTATGAAAAATCAAATAAGGAGGTTTAACAGAAAAGGCTTGAAGCTCCGATACCCTTCTGGCTGAAGTTATGGCTACCAAAAAGGCAGTCTTCCATGACAAAAATTTCAATTCGCAAGAGGCTGCCGGCTCAAAGGGAGAAGACGTTAAAGCTCTGAGCACCACATTTAAATCCTATGGCAAAACGGGTTGCTAAACTGGAGGGCGAAGCAACCAGGCTCCTTTCAGAAAGGCTTTACACAGCTTATGACCCATGAGGGAAGGCTCATATGCAACATGATAATTAGAGATTGCTGCCAACTGAACCTTTATAGTGGAGACAGCTGAACCCTGTCTAAATAGTGCTGCTAAGAAATCTAACACCGCCGACACAGGGGCTGTAAGGGGATCAAGATCACATTGCTGAGCCCAAATTGCAAATCTCTTCCATTTACTAGAGTATATTTTCCTAGTAGAAGACTTGTGGGAGGAGGACAGAATATGTACTACTTCCGGGGTAAGGATATGCTGTCTGACTAAGGTCGGAAGTGGAGAAGCCAGGCAGCGAGCTTGAGAGTTTGTAGGGATGGATGGAGCTGTCCTGACTGATGAGTCAATAGGTCTGGAGCTGGGTCCAGAATTCAAGGACCATCCACCGCATACTTCCGAAGGAAGGGGAACCAAACTTGACGGGGCCAGAGTGGTGCGATCAGAATCATCTTGCTTCCCAAGCAGGTAGCCTTCTGAATCACTCTTGGCAGAAGAGGGACCGGCGGGAAGGCGTAGAGCAGACCGGAGGGCCAATTGTGGACTAGAGCATCCCTGGGTGACTCCCCCTGTGGGGGGATCAGAGTGAAAAAACTGCTGCACTTTGCATTCAGGGGGCTGGAAAAGAGGTCGCAGCAGGGAAGGCCCCACCTGGAGAAGATCTGAGCAGCCACTCGCTCGTTCAGGGACCACTCGTGAGGCATCAGAATAGCTCTGCTCAGCCTATCTGCTATCACATTGGACTTCCCCAGAATGTGCATTGCCACTAGAAAGCGCTAGGAAGCGATCGCCCAATTCCACACTCTCATGGCCTCCCTGCAAAGGGGGTAGGACTTGGTTCCTCCCTGCTTGTTCAGATACCAGACAACCGACATATTGTCGGAAAGAATCGCAATAGTTCCCCTGGGAAGAGAGCTGTGAAGTGCCTGCAACGCTAGAAGCACCGCTCTCATCTCCAGAGCATTGATATGCAAGTGAACCTCGTGGTCTTGCCACATACCTTGAACCATCTCGCCCAGATAATGCCCCCCCACCCTATCTGGGAGGCGCCCGTGGTTACTGTGGCAATAGGGGATGGGGGGGGGGCTCAAGGATCTCCCTTGATTCAGGTTGGACGAGAGAAGCCACCAACGCAGATCCTGCCGGCATCTCTCCGTGATGAGAATCAGATGGGATAAGGGACGTTCCTGATATGACCACTGGGCCGAAAGGAGCCACTGAAGTATTCTTTTGTGTAACCTGGCTAGCGGAACTAGAAGAATGGTAGCCGCCATTGATCCCAACAACTGAAGAACCATCCTGGCTTGGGCCTTTTCCCGGGGTAGTAAAGCCAGAACTTGGGCCTGTAACACTTTTATTCTCTCTGCCGGTAGGAAAGCTCGCATTTCTACAGAGTCTAGCTCTGCACCGATAAAGGCAACACGCTGTGATGGCAGCAATACAGATTTTGCCCAGATGAATGAAATCCCTAGTAGATGGCCCAATTCGACAGTAGCTCTCGTGGCTTGAACAAGTAGATGCCTGGTGGGGGCAGTGAGGAGCCAGTCGTCTAGATAAGGAAACACCTGGAATCCTAGACGTCTCAGGTGAGCTGTCACCACTGCCAGACACTTGGTGAACACCCTGGGGGCTGTGGTGAGACCAAAGGGCAGGGCCCGGAATTGAAAATGACTGGCTCCCATCCGGAAGCGTAAATGATTCCTGGAAGCCTTGTTTATCCTGATGTGATAATAGGCATCCTTGAGATCGATGGAGCACATCCATACTCCTTTTTCCAGCAAGGGGAAAATGGATTGCAACGTGACCATTCAGAACTTGGACTTCTTTACAAAGTGATTTAAACGGCTGAGATCTAGAATGGGTCTCAAGTCCCCTGTTCTTTTTGGCACCAAAAATAATCTTGAGTAAGTTCCTAATCCGATCTGGTCTGCGGGGACTGGTTGGATGACTCCTTTTTCTAGCAGCTTTGAGACCTCTATTGCTGCCTGATCCCGTTGACTGGGTGGAACGTCCAGGATTTTCCTTGATGGCGGGGGGGGGGGGTGGATAAAGGGAATGGTGTAACCTCCGGTGATGATACGAAGCACCCATCGATCCTGGGTGATGGACTCCCAGGCCTGAAGATGCTCCAAAAAACGACCCCCGACTGGCTCCAGAGACGCACAGTCAGGAAATCCCTCAGGGACGTTGGTAGGAGGAACCACGAAAGGACTCGCGGTCTCCTGTATTGCGGGGGCCTCCACCGCCTCTAGGGCGACGCCTTCCATTAAAATTCCCCCCTCCTCTGCCCCTGGAGGGGGGGGTCACTTTGATGGGCAGGGGAAGACGTTTGAGACTTTCTGAACCACATTTTCCCTCCCCTCTGAGCCTTGGGATAAGGTCTAGTGGGAAGCGAAAAACGGGCCCCAAAGCAGACAAAATCTTACCCTCCTGCTCACATCTAGTGAGGGTGTCTTTCACTTTGGGTCCAAAAAGGGAGGACCCGTCGAATGGGGCGTCCGTGAAAGAAGACTTGAAAGCCTCCGCAAAATGACACAAGCACATCCAAGCTTGCCTCTTAAGGGCTACGCCCGAACTCGCTGCTCTACTCACCCCCTCGGCTGCTAAGATATGAGCCTCATGGACGAGTTGACAATGGAAGAAAGGGTAGACAGCTGGGCGTTAACAGACTGGGCCAACGCCTCAGGCAAGTTACCCGACAGGGTATCTCCCAACTCCTTTATGAGATCCCTTTGGAGGCGCGTAAAATGAAACAAGTAATTCAGCGACCGCAAGGTAAAGGTCGCTGAAGACAGGGTACGCTTCCCATACCTATCCATACTCCTAGACTCCTTATTAGGAGGATGGATGGAAGTAGAAGCCTCTGCCACGTCCTGCTGAGTGGCAGACGCCACCACCATAGCATCTACAGGTACTCCCTTGGTCAAAAATTATTTTCCAGGAGGCGCAGATAAGAACTTATTGGGGCGGCTAGGAACTGGCTCCACAGAGTCAGGGTGTTCCCACACCCTTCGACAAATAAGCTCCAATAATTCATCGAAGGGTGGAGACACCCAGGAGGCGGGAGGCTGGGCTCCGAAGGCCTTGAGGAAGACAGACTCCTCCTCAGAAGGGTTTTTGGATGGCCAGTCGCCCCGCTGTCTCAAGATCTCCAGGATATCTGAGAACGAGACATCATCAGAGGATGACTTCGGGGACCTTTCTTCCTGTCCGAGGTGACAGACTCATCTGGGGAGTCTACATGCTTCCTCTTACACAACTTCTTCCTGGGAGGCTCCTCAGGCACGGACTCTGAAGGGCCCTCAGAAAGCAGGGGACCACACATGGAGGTATCCTCAGGCCTAGGAGCCCCGCTGTCCAGAGATAGGGGGGCAACAGAAGCTCTAGTTGCAGCGTCTGGGGATGGAGTTGCCGATTCAGGTGTAGTCACTATGGACTTGGCCAGCGTGCTCCTCATAGCCTCGAAGGCAAGTCCACCAGAATTGGATGAAAAACACGCCTCCGAGACCATGACCAGAGTCGGGGTACCCCTAGCTGAAGCACCAAGGGGGAGACTCGGAGCCGAAACCTGAAGCCCCGATGTATCCCCCTCGGGTTCGACTGAGGACACCCGAGTACCGAAACCTGTAGAAGGCATGGAAAAGGTTGGAGCCGAGGTCGGATCCGAAAGACTAGCAGGAGGTTTTGGAGCCGACCCAAGGACTTCACTCGATTCGGCAGACTCCGGCTCCGACGACACCGAGGTTGTCGGAGGAGGAAGAAACGGAACCGATCCGGAGCCGACTGGGCTGGAGCCGAAAATAATTTAGTTAACACTGGCGACTGGAGGAGCCTCTGGACCACCCTATCCACATCCGAATCTGACAGCCTGGAGGACTTGGAGGAGACAGAAGGGGGTCAAGAAACCTTCTCTGTCGGAACCGAGACAAGACTGGGGGAACGGCTCCGAGTCGGCTCCAAAGGGATCGGAGCCGAAGCAGGCTCGAGAACCACCGCAACCTCCTTCGGTGCCGACGACCGTGGAGTCGAAGAAGCCGACCTCGAAACAGACAAGACTTCCTGCGGCTCCGAGACCAGTGGAGCTGAGGAAGGAGATATAGCTTTTGACCTTTTCTCCAGAGGCTCCGATAAACTAGCCGGAGCTGGAGACTTCTTTTTAGTCTTAGACCTGGATTTCTCTGAGGGGGGAGAAGATGCTAAAGTTTCCTCAAAGGAGGGTTTAATCAAACCCTTAAGGATAAGCTTATTTTTTCTCTCCTGTAAAACCCTGGAAGAGAAGGCATGACCAACACTGCAGGATTCCTGCAAGTGTATGGCACTGAGACAATAAACACAGATGATGTGGCCATCAGTCAAAGACATTTTATACGCACATTTGGCGCATTTTTTAAAGCCAGATGGCTTATGTTCTTTTTGTTCCTTGCCAGACATAAGAAACACGACCGCACACTCAGCAACAAAAGGAGGGAGGGTGGAAAGGGCTCTAACTTAAACGCCCGAACACTAAAGACACAAGATAGGGCAAAGGCCCTCTAACTTAAGCAGGCCTAGCCCGTCAAACAGAAGGATTACCACACAAAACACAAGATAGGGCAAAGGCCCTCTAACTTAAACAGGCCTAGCCCGCCAAACAAAAGGATTACCACACAAAAAACCGCACTCAATCACAAAAGGGAAACAACAGACAACATAGCTATTAAAATAGCTTTTTGGAAATAATCACTCGAGCAAACAGTTATTAAAGTGAAAAAGAGGGTACTTAGCCACAGCCAAGTAGAGACCACGTCGTTACTCTAGGAGCGGCAAACGAGATCTGGGGGTTTAGGCGTGGTGCATCCTGGGATACAGGGTTAGCCCAGCCAATGAGAGACTTTGTGCTAGTTATAACGGCCAAGTCGGAGCAGATTCTCGGCTCCGAGCCCATCAGTAATGAATGTAGGTGAGATAGGATCACATTACATCAAGAGTACTAAAGAAATATCCAACCTGACCGGAATCTCACAGTGGGGGAGCACAAATGCTGGGGAGGACTGCTGTGACAATTCTGCCTGCTTCCTGGACAGGATGCCCACCTAGTAAAGGTCTGAATGGAGGTCTACATAGTCGATTATTATTTACAAAATAACTGGATGCAATCTGTTGTGCTCCCAAGTATGGAACAAAGTCCAGATGTTTAAGTATTTTTTGCAATGCAGTGCTTGCACTGATATTTTTATACCCTTTGTAAACTTTTGAGTAAGAGAAAGCTAACTTGGAATATGTTTTGTTGGAATGAAACCAGTTGGCAGACTTTAAAAATCTTCTACACAATAGTATGACTAAAGTGTTGAGGGAACAAATAGTTTTAACTAAGGAAATTATTATTCTGAGTTGTGATAAGAGCATATGAATGGTCTATATATAGCAAAAGCTTATGAAAGTTTAATGTTACTGGTTATCAAAAAAGCAAATACTAGAAAATGGAAATCAAACTAATAATTGTAATGGAAGTTTTGAATATTGTAAATGAGATAAAAGATCTGGTGGTGGGATCTTTAGAAAAGGGAAGGAACAAATTTCACAGGAATGCATGGAATTTGTGGGAACAATACATGCAGATTAATGCTCAGAATGAGGTGTGTGGTTTAAGGGAAAGTAGGAACTAAGCAATTTATGTAATTCTTGAGTGAATGAAATTGTTAAGAAGAAAACACAGCTGTATACTGCACAAACATAATAATGGAAACAGTTATCATAGTTAGTATGTGAACTCATGTCAACAACTTAAAAGCTGATGCTTTAATAAAGACATTAAAAATACAATGAAATACAGTAAACTGACAATATCAAACATGTACAAGAACAAGAACCCCAATAGGTAATCATACTCTAAGTCACCTGAATGAGACTAATGAACAAACAAATGATATAGCGACATGGCAATTTTTTTTTTTTTTTTTTTTTTTGCTGACATCCTTAGTGCAGGGGTAGATACTGGCAATATCTAAAAATCTGGATGTCTGGACTGATGGGTTGGCATCCTCCTATTGCTAATCCCCACCCATTACGAATCATAGAGCAGCAGTGCCCTTTTGACAACTATCTGATTTCCAAGGCATACTTTCACTTGTAGGTAGGATAGTTTGCCTATTTGATGAGCAGTATCACCCTAAATGGTGTCTTCTTTAGACAACAGTGTCAGGCTGGAAGTTTGCAGGTTCAGGGATAAGCATAAGCTGATCAGGCAATGACTGACATGCTGAACGGAAAGCGAAGGAGGTTGGGATCAGTAAGTCATCCACACGGGGTAGATGTCAATCCTCTTGGCTTTGAGGTGGGCAAAATCATCGTCTCTAAACTCTAGGTGTAGTGGAAGGACAAAATGACACTGAGGTGAACCATAAGCAGCATCTCCCAACCACAAAATGGAGGAAATGCATGAGCTCCCTGGGAATGAAAAAGTGCAGGTATTTATCCTTCATGTGCAGTGAGGCCGCGGTGGTGCAGCGGTTAGTGTTGTCGCCTCAAAGCAAGAGGTTCTCCCATTCGATTCTCTGCTGGAGCACCTTCTGTGTGGAGTCTGCATGTCCTCCTCGTGGTCGAGTGATGTCTAAAGACATGCAGGTAGGTGCATGCATGAACAGGTGTGCCTTCTTTGAAGGTTGGGCATTGGGCTGGCAGGCAACTCGACTGCATAAAAATCCACTGCCAATCATTAGCGGACGGAATTCTGCTGTGGCGACCCCTAACCGAGAAAAGCCAAAAGACTTTTTTTGCAGTGATGTCATTAATGCATCCTGTACAAGTAAGGGAAGGAACTTGTTTAATCTGGATATGTCTGGTATTGGCCTCTAAAGGCCACCATTTGGTGTTACAAATATTCTTGAAAAAATGTTTCCTTCTTCCTGCTTGGTGCCCATTCTATAGCGCCACAAGTTAGAAGATTTAAACTGGTAATGGATTAGTTTGAGAGAGGGACATTCTTAGAAATAGAAAGAAAGTTCTGTGTAGCCAAATGTAATCGTCTCTTAACCATGGGGTGTGTTAGGCCAAATCACTTTAAACAGTCTCCCAGTAAGAACATGACTGGAAGGAGAAGGATAAGAGTAAAGTAAGGGATGGGGACTCGACTGCAAAGTCAGTACTGAGCATTTCCCTCTTGGTGGGAAAGGATCCATTCTCCACACCCTGCTGGTTGCTCCACACTACACCACCTATCCAACTTTGTTTCTTCTCAAAAGCCCTCTCTGAAATGGTCTGTCCTTGAGTGCCTGCGATAAAAAGGCTACTGGAAAATTCCAGCTTTATTTAGCAATTAAGGGATGAAAGGGATGCTTTGTAGACTGCAGGTTTCCTAGTCTCCTATACTTCCACTACTTTTTGAAACACATCTTGGAAAGTGGGGCCTAAATAGCAACTTACCCAAGGGAGACTTTTAACAACTGCCCTTTTAACATCTTCTAGCAGGGAGAGGATCTACCAGACATTCCTACATGCTGGGGTGCCTGCAGCGGCTGCCTGCCTACAGCAAACATTTGTGGGATCACAGACATACTTATTGGTGTATTTCTACACATTTATTTATTCATTTTTTTCAGCACTTTTTGCCCCTTCTGACAGACAGTCATCAGCCTCTGACAGCCAATCACCCATTAGTTCTCTGGAAGTGGCCATTATTCAGACAGCCATCAGGGGTGGTTTGAGGGTTTTTCTGCTTTAGTTTTATAGGGCCCTAACACAGGGAGGCATAGGGGAAGGGTATGTAACAAAGATGAATGCAAAGGCAATGTCCTCACCTCCGCAAAGAGCATTCCTTCTGAGCATCCCCTGACTCACTTCAGGCATAAGCAGTGAGCTTTCCAGTCTCCAGGAAGTTAACACTCCCCAGTATGCCCCCAAGTACACGTACCCCCTCCCCCTGATAGGCATGTGGGTCACACTCCCAATGCCTGGCCACTTGAGTGCTGGGGCATTTATTCGAACCCCTGTCACCTGGACTGCAGCTGGCAGTCCATCCCCTGCATCACAGAGCCAAGCTAATGGTATATTTCCACACATTTAAAGTGGTCTGTGGTAGCTTACCAAGCCTTTCCCTTAACGTTTCATCTGCTTGCTCAACAGTCATATTTACTATCAGTTTAAGGTTTAGCCCCCTCCACTCCAACACTATTTCATATGCAGCTAGCAGTTTACAGCCCTGATTCCCATGGAAGAGTTAAGCATTTTTTTTTGTAAAAGTTTGCCACAACAAGCTCTCTGTCACTGCAATGGGTGTACTTAGAAACACCACAACAAACCCTGCTATTGCATTTCTGTATGACTATTTTTATTTCTCTTACACACTGGATTTGGTAATGGTGTGGGGTTGAATGACTAAAAGTCTGGTTCAAGAAAGACATTCAAAAGTACATCAAAGACAAGGACTGCAAAAGGGGTACAGCAGTGGGTTTTCACTCCTCCATACCCAAGAGCCCTAGGTAGCACTTATGGGTATACGAGAGCTTCTGGAGTCTTGTTTGAAAAGCCTACTCTCAAGATGGAGGGTTTTCCCCAAAAGATAAGCATTCTAGGTGGAAGTCCAGGGAATCGGCATCCTCAGCATCTATGCTATAGTCTAAAGGGAAGCATAACTGTCCCAGTACACCAGGTCTTTCCTCTTCATCAAAGTCCATGTCCTATTGCTTACAATCAAAACAAGTGAAAGCCAGGGTACGCAAAAATGAGATGAACTTGGCTGCAGAGATGCTAGTCATTGGGCACCTAACAATAACAGTCCTGGTTGTTATTCCTAGACCTCTCTGCTAAGAGCAGAAATGGATGAGTCTTGCCAGGAATGTGCGCAAGAAGAATAGCTGGAATATCCTGCACAGATAACTACCATGTGAGGCTCCAGAGAGTTTACTACCTGACTGGCATCCTGTGATGTCTGCTAACTGGCATCTAGTTATGGAACAGAGATTTCTGCCTCTGGGGCCAGGCTCACTAGGGTAAATTACATTAAAATTAACAAAACAGCAGTAGATATTCAAACAGACCACTGCTGCAGTAGCTTAAGCTATATGGGACATACCTTGACAAGGAATCGACACCAATCCACCTTCCAAAGTTTTAGGGCACCTTCCACTCATACAAGAGTGTGCCGGTACAAAAGCAGCTGCATAGGCAGCAAAATTCACAGCTTTCTTGCCAACAAAGGAAAGGGAGGCCACAGACTTGAAGACAGAGTTACATTGTAGGAGAAATGGAGAAGACTGAACTTTGTAACCTGGCAGAAAAATAGAAGGGGAAAGGAGTGAAGGTGTTTGTACTGCAGCAGTGATCTATTCAAACACCTAGTATTATGCTTACTTACACAACTGTAAAATGATTATCATTAGATCACTGTTATAACAGCTTCAGTTATATGAGATGAATACCAAAGCTTAGATAAACAGGGAGGGGGCAGAAAGATCAGAGCTTAGGACTCCTTGAAGAACAGTCTATGCAAAGCCTGCCCAAGTCCTGGAGAAGGAATCAATCTTACAGTGCTTGGTAAAAAGACTTAAGTTGCTGCTTCTAGAAGACTTCTGGAGTCTACCCCTTTCCAAAACACTGCAGACATAGTGATAGTAGAATAAGTTGAAGTTGGGGTAATCACCATAAGATCTTGCAACACAGAGATTCTTCTTGCTTAGGTCAGATCAGTGAGCAAAACTGTTTTCAATGTTATGAACACAGCTAAGATCTCAAGAAAGATTCCCTGTATTGTCAGTATGAATGGCACAACAGGTAGTACACTCACCTTTGGTGCAGAAGGATATGGGTTCTACTCCCACACCAGGTACACTGATTGCCGACACTGCAATGCAGCATAAAGAGGATGTGTCATCCTTTGTGTGAGTTGTTAAACTGAGGTCCCATCTGTTTCTCAGGTGGATGTAAAAGATCCCAAGGCACCTATAAAAAAAGAGAAGAGGAAGTTCCCTGATGCCTTGGTCAAATTTCCCTAGTAGTATAAATACCATCTTGGGTCTCCAGTGAAGCGAGACTAATGGCCTAGTGGGACTAATCTGGTCAAATGATACGCAAAATAAATTTTAGGTGGACATATATATGATACCCATTTCAAGAAATGCTTCAGTTTAGATAAGGAAGAAAGGGATATACATGAGCAGCCAGGCAGAAATGGAAGAAAAAGGTAAATCATAAAAGAACAAGAAAGATCAGATTTTAGCAACTCACACAAACAGTGCAGAACTGATGGCATTTGTACCTTAAAGGAATCTTGGTTCATTGAATGACACCAATTACAAAACCCTTTCCACTTTGCCTCATAGTATTTGCTAGTATCCAGTTTCTTAGCTTATTTTAATACCTGCTGTACTTCCTCAGGAAAAAATGTCTAAAGGGTATTACAATTCTATCATCCAGGCTGTGAGCTGAAGAAAGTATAGTTGTGTAAAATCTTACCATAATAGCAGATGTTCCTCTCTTCACTGTTGCAGTATTCTTTACTAAAGGGATTCCCTGGCAAGGGTAGCCCAACATCTGGCCAGTACATCAAAGCCTTAAGATTTTAAATGTATGCTACCTGCTCAAGGTGTAGGGAATAAAGGTGACATACGGCTGTACATACCTCACGTGGAACAACAGTCCAAGGAAGTAGGAGGAACAGAGCAGAAGGGGAAGGAAGGGTGCAGCGAATACTGCAAAAGAGAAGAAAAAGACATCTACTTTTATAGTAAGATTTTACAAAATTGTAATATGTCCTTCCATATCACTGTTACAGTATTCTTTACCAATGGGAGAGTACAAAAGCTCATGAAGAAGAAACCCATGCAGTATAGCTCTAACAAAGCTAGCTCTTGCTCTGGAAACAACATTCAATTTGTAATGCTTTGTGAAGGTATGGCGAGAGGTCTACGTAGCAGCCTCAAAGATGGAATTGGTATCTAGTCCTTTGAAAAAAGTGCCAGAGGAAACAACAGTTCTAATAGAATGAGGCTTTATAGAGGCAGAAAGGCTTTTTGCATGAAAGGAGTAGCAAAAAGATGAGTCATGAAGATATGGTTTGTTTAGAAACATTCAAACCTAGAAATCTGGGATGAAAGGAAATAAAAAGCTGCTCAGACTTGGCAAATGGCCTTAGTCTTATATAAATAATATCAAGGGAGGGCAAATTAACAGACTGATTAAGAGATAATTTGTTAATCTTAGGCATAAAAGAAGGATTAGTAAGAAGAGACACCCTGTCCCCATGAAAAAAACAAAAAAGGAGGAACAGCCATAAGAATCTGGAGTTCAAACACCCTCTTAGCTGAAGCAAGAGCCAAAAGAACAACAGTCTTCCATGTACAATATTGTACGGAAGCGGAAGCTGCAGGCTCAAAAGGAACCTGAGTTAATTTTTCAAGTGCAAAATTAAGGTTCCAGGAATGTGGAATAGGCTTCCTGGAAGGCCTGATACGAAGAACGCCTTTAAGAAATTGCTTGACCTCAAACCTAGAAACCAGAAGAGAAATTAAGGGCATAGAAGAAGATATAGCCAAGAGGTGATCTCTACCAAAAGAATATGCTAACCCGCTTGGAGCAATTCACACAAATAAGAGAGATCCAGAGGGATGTACACTGAAAATGGATCTTGGTTATGAGCAAGGCACCAAACAGAAACATCTTCCATTTGAACATACAGGATTTCCTGGTCTCCTGCAGAATCCTAAGCATGTCCTCTGAAAAAGGTGCCTAAAAGGGATCAAAACCCTATCAGCCACAATGTCAATAGAAGAGTGGACAAGTGAGGATGGATCAGAGACACCTTGTCCTGTGTGACAAGGGCCACCCTGTGAGAGGAAGGGGAGGGAAGGCATAGAGAAACATCCCCTTCAAGAAAAAGAAAGGACATCCACCTTCCAAACCAGAGGACTTGGGACTCTGGTGGACAAAACAGCAAGTTATCTGTTCACAGGGGAAGCAAAAATATCTACCTGAGGAGTACCTCACTGATGGACAATGTCCAAAACCACATATATGTAAAGCATCCATTTGTGAGCCTGTCTTTTGGACTTGCTCAGAGTCTGACACTACATTTTGCTCTGAAGGAATGCATACAACCATAGGAGTCATGCAATACTGGACAGATAGATCCCAAACTTGAAAAGCTAGTCTGCAAACAAAGTAGGACCATGTCCCCTCTTGCTTGTTGACATACATCACTGTTGTAAAGTCTGTGAAGATTTTGAGGGACCCTGGAAGAAAGAAGGAATGAAAAGTCTGAAGTGCGAAAAGGAAAGCTCTAATCTCCTTGATGCTGATGTGGTCTAATAAGACCCTGGACCTTGAGGGAACCGAAACAGGCTCCCCACCCTGTGTCTGAGGCATCTGAGGAAACTTCGAGAGAGGGGACTGGCGGCTGAAAAGGAAGTCCCAGGTTGACAGACATCTGATGGCTCCACCACTGAAGCTCACGCTTGAGATATGGAAGATGAAGGACTAGAAAATCTATATACTGACTTCAGGAACCACTGTAGTTTTCTCATATGAAGTCTGGCTAGAGGTAGCATAGGAATGGTGGAGGCCAAGAATCCTAGTGCCCTAACAAATTCCCTGGCTGTACTAGAAACCAGAGGAAGAAGGAACTGAAAAAAGGTGATTGGAGAAAGAGTTTTGGGAGGAGGCACGGAAGCCAGCATAGGAATGGTCTGAAGCCTGCAACTGAGGCACACACATTCCTGAGAAGGAACCAGGACTGATTCCTGGAAGTTTCTTGCAAATCCCAGGCTTTGTAAGAAATAAATAGTATATTGGAGGTGCAGAAGCAAGATCTTGGGGGAGGAAGCTTGAATAAGCAGGTTATGCAGATAAGGAAAGAACTGAACCCCTCTCATCCTGAAAAAGCAATCACAGGTGCAAGGCATTTGGTAAATACCCATGGGGCAATAGAAAAACCAAAGGGCAAAGCAGAGAAAGTACACTTACCATAAATGTAGATGTTCGAGTATATTCACTGTTGAAGTCATCACATTTGGGTTATCTGCTTGCAATAGCCCGTCGGCCTGATTAACAAAGACTTGGGTCCTGCGTCGGTTGCGGTCTCTTCTTCTGTAACGTCAGGTAGTCTGGGGTGTAAAACATGCAGCCGATGCCATTACATCAGTTTATCTTGCCCCAGATGTCAGGTGCCGCCTTAATGGGAAGCACCTCCAATAAAAAAGCAAATACACCACAAAGCTTTTAAGCAAAGTAAAGGAGAGTAGAGGTATAGACAAAAAAAGTCTGGGGGCTGGAGGGAGGGTAACCAGGACTGCAACAGTGAATATAATCGACCATCTACATTTACGGTAAGTATACAAAACTGTACTATGTTCTTCGTGCTTCACTGTTGCAGTCATCACATTTTAGATTCCCAAAGCTAAGGATGGCAGGAGGAATTTAGATAGCATTAGGACCAGCGATTAGGCCCTGCAAGACTGCAGTGGCAAAGCCAGCTCTGGATTTATAGAAAATTGGCAAATGGTAATGCTTGATGAAAGTATGTACAGAACTCCAGGTAGCAGCTTCTAAGATGTCCCTGATAGGGACACCACTGAGAAAGGCTGCAGAGGTAGATGCAGCCCTGGTTGAATGGCATCTGATGCAGAAATGAATGCAATGGCCTATCCATTTAGAAATGGTTTGCTTTGAAATAGCCTTCCCCTCTGCCCCTGCAGCAAATGCCACCAGCAGTTGGTCAGATTTCCTTTTAGGTTTAGTCCTGTCCAAGTAAAATCTAAGTTATCTGTGCACATCTAAGGAGTGCAGTATCCGTTCCCCTTTGTTCTGTGGATTAGGAAAGAAGGTTGGCAAATGAATAGACTGATTAAGAGCCACACTGGATACCACCTTGGGCATGAAGGAGGGATTGGTTCTGAGGGACACCCTGTCCACATGAAAGATGATGAAATGCTCCACTGCCATAAGGGCCTGTAATTCAGATACCCTGCTTGCTGAAGTGATTGCTAAAAGGAAGGCTGTTTTCCAAGAAAGGAATTTTAAATCTGCACTAGCAGCTGGTTCGAAAGGAGGAAGAGTGAGTTTTTCTCCAATACAAAGTTAAGGTCCCAGATTGGAGTTGGGGCTCTCCTGGGTGGTCTTAAATTTTAGGCCCCTCTGAGGAACTGCTTGAGCAGTGGATGAGAGAAGAAGGGGGATTCTGTGCTATAATGAGCTGAAATGGCTGAGGCGTGAATTTTGATGGAGGAAAAAGAAAGGCCCTTGTGAAGCATCTCAGTTAAGTATTGTAGAATCTGAGGTAAGTTGGGTACTGCTGTGCTCATCCCTTGAGATTGGTTCCAAGCACAGAATCTTTTCCATTTTTCAGCATAAGATTTTTCTAGTACTAGGCCTCCTTGCCTCTATAATGATATCCATCATTGGTTTACTGAGGGATGGTAAAGGAGAGATTAGGTAATTAGCCAGGCTGCTAGGTTCAGAGTTTGAAGTTGAGGGTGCAGAATCTGGTTCTCCTGCTGAGACAACAGGGTAGGGGCCTGAAGCAGGTGCCATGGGGCCAACAGTGACACACTGCGCAAGAGGGGGTTCCAGTGTTGGCGTGGCCAGTTTGGTGCAATCAATATCGCCCTTCGTTTGTCCTGTTTGATCTTTAGAAGTACTTTGGAGAGGAGAGGCAGAGGAGGAAAGGCATAAACTGATAAGTTTTTCCAGGTGAAGGACACAGCATCCACTTTCCAAGCTTGTTTGTGGGGAGTCCTTGTGCAAAATTTGTCTAATTGGTAGTTCTGGGGGGAGGCAAACAGGTCTATATCTGGGCTCCCCCATTTGTTTGTCAACATGTTGAAAGTCTTTGGTTCCAGTTTCCACTTGTGTGGGTCCATGAGGTTTCTGCTTAGTCCATCTGCCAGTGTATTTCGTTTTCCTGGCAGGAATTGAGCTTGTAGACGTACTTGGTAGCTCAAGGTTGTGTTCCACAGTACCATGGCTAGTCTACAGAGGGGGTAAGAATGGGTACCCCCCCTGCTTGTTCATGTACCACATAACAGTGGTGTTGCCCGTCTTTACCATTAATTGTCCTGGAAGAATGTGGTCCTTGAAGGCTGTCAGAGCATTCTGTACATCTAACATTTCTTTTTGATTGATATGCAGGTGCATTTGACTTGGGTTCCATTTGCCCTGAATGCACTTCCCTGCCAGGTGAGCCCCCCCCCATGCATAGTCTGATGCGTCTGTTAGTGGTTGGGTGGCAGGGGGGGAGTGTGAATAGCAGTCCCGTGTTTTAGTGACAGGCCTCTGCCCACCAAAGGAACTCTTAACCATAGGCAAGGTATGATAGGAATCATTGCTTCTAGATCCTGAGAATGTTGACACCATAGGCTTTTTAGGTACCATTGTAGTTTCCTCATATGCAGTCTTGCATATGGCATTATAAGAATGCAGGAAGCCATGAACTCCAAGGCTTGCAGACTTTGCCTTGCAGATAGCAGGGTTTTTGTGGCCACTAGTTTGAAGTAGGTTGTCAAGTGAATTTGTTTCTCTGGCGTGAGGAAAGCCATCTCGGAAGTTGTATTCAAGCTTGCTCCCAGGAATATAATTTGTTGACAGGCTACCAGGTGTGATTTCTTTTCGTTTATGGTGTACCCCAGGCAAGTCAGCACCATTTGTTCAAAAGTATGTGCTGGCTTTCTGCCTGAATTAGACAATCGTCCAGGTATGGGTATATCTGACTATTTCTTTGCCTGCAAAATGCAATGACTGGAGCTAGGCACTTTGTGAATACCCTGGGCACAGTAGATAAGCTAACGGGCAGTGCAGAGAACTGATAGTGCATGTAGCCTGCTTTGAAGCATAGGTATCTTCTGCAAGATTCCCTGGTTAGGATGTGCAGGTATGCTTCCTTTAAATCGAGTGCTGCCAACCAGGCATCTTTGCCTAGCATAAGAAGCAACTGGTGAAGAGTTAGCATCTTGAATTTTGGAATCACCAAAAACGTGTTTAAAGTAGACAGGTCCAGAATAGGATGCTATGAATTGTCTTTTCTGGGTAACAGGAAAAGTCTTGAGTAGAAACCTTGTCCCTTTTCCTCCTCTGGTACAGTCTGAATAGCCTTTATGCTTAAGAGAGAGAGTACTTGCTTTAGAGCCTCCGCCCACTGATTTGGGGGTAGATCTGGACAACCGTCTGAGGTTGGTAAGGTGCGGAAGTGAAATCTGTATCCTTGGGAAACTATATTTAAAGCCCATTTGTCCTGGGTAATGAGTTCCAAGTTGTTTGCATGTAGAGCAATCTTTCCCCCCAAAGGTGCAGTCAGTTGAGAAGTGCTTGGAAGTTTTAAAGTTAAGTCATTGAGACAGTTTACCATAGGGGGGAGTTTTACTACTCCCAGATTTGGAAGTGGAGGCCCCCCACTGCTTAGTCCTGTGCGTACCCTGGGACTGAAGCCTGGGTGTTCTGCTGGATCTGGGTTTGGACTGAGAAGGCCTGGAAGAGGCAGGAAAGAACCAATTCTTAAAGGGCTAATGCCTACTAAATCTTGGAGGTTGTACTTGTAAGAAATCTTTAACAGTTTGCATAGATGTAGCTTTTTCCTCCATCTTTTTAAGAACTTCTTCTGCCTTGTTGCCAAACAGAAGGTCCTGATTTAAGGGAGCATCTAGTAATTTAGCTTTAACATGGTCTGGGAAGGGTTGCTCCTTAAGCCAAGCATGCCTTCTAAGTACAGACCCAGTGACAGCAGCCCTGCAAGATGCCGCTAGTGAATCAAAACCACATTGCAAAGTATGTTTTCCAACCTGTTCAGCAGAATGCATTAAATCCTGTAAAGCCTTATTTTCAGCACAATCAGGAATCAACACAATTTTCTGTTTAAGCAATCCAATAATATGTTGCTGATACTTTAACATATGAAACTGGCAGTTTAAGGCCCTAATGGCCAAGGTTGCAGAAGTGTATACCTTCTTACCCCATCTATCCAGCGCCCTGGAGTCGCTATCAGAAGGGGTAGGATTTTTGGCAGTAGTAGCTTTAATGCCCTTGGGTCCCTGTGAAATGGTCTCAGGATCCGCAGTAGGATTTTTGAAAAGGAACTTTTGACAGTCAGGAACCTTGTAATATCTATCAGGTTTTCTGGGAGCTGGAGGTAAAGAGTTAGGGACCAAGCTAGATTCCGAAAAGGCATCATCAACAATGTCTAGTACAGGAGGGATAGCTAAAGGCCTGTGCTGGGGCAGGAGTAAGAAATTCCTAAGCCTCTTTTTAGAATCAGAGAAATCCTGACTTTCCCAACGAAAAAGCTCCCTAAGAGTATGCAAGGTTTCACCAAAAGAGAAATCCTCTGGGGGTGAGGCAGAAGGAATAGAGTCCTCAGTATCAGAATCATCATAAGTAGATAAGGGTAAACCCTGGTCATCAGAAGAAACAGAAATTTCAGAATCCTGGTCAGAAGAATCATAAGCAAACTCAATCCTAGGTCTCTTAGAGGGGCAAGGCTGGCTTCTCCTGATAAAAGTAATAAGGTCTTCAGCCATTCTTATCATTTGTTTTTTAGGCATAGATGCCTGACCATGCAGTCTGGGCATCGGTTTTCTAGCCATGGTTCGAGTTTTAGGCTTGAAGAAAAAGATGGCGTTGGTTTAATATGCAAGTCAGTAGGCCTGAATACACCCTCAGAAGCCGGTGCCTGCACAGCGGCTCCGGACTCATCCAAGGTAGAGACATCCGCAGGTTCCACAGCTGAAGCATCTTGTGACATACCAGACTCCGAATAGGTCTCAGTAGTGGCCTGCGAATCTGAAGTAGCAGGTATCAGGGGCTACGAAGCACCTCATTGAGTACCAGCGAACTGGCGACTTGCTTAGGAGAAGCGTCGTTGGCAGCTTTGGACCTAGGCGGCCTGTCTCGGTCTTTATCTTTGCGTTTTTTTGGAATGTTGGTAGTCGGATGGCTTACCAAAGACATATCTGGATAATTGAACCGAGCACCAAAATATTTAGAAGCAAAAATATACCGACGATGGATAGTTCGTTGCTTAAATAAGGCACAAAACTGACAGCGAGGTACGTTCTGGTCAGGACCTAGGCAAAGAATACAGTACGAATGAAAATCTTTATGAGGTATTTGCTTTCCACAAGAAATGCAATTATTTACTTTTACTGACATGGGTTTAGAGCAAGAAAAGGTTTTCCCAATGGTGTACTTAGCTTTTAGTTGAAGACTTTGGTTCTGAAACTCGAAAACGAAAATTTCAGGAGTCGGCCAACCGGCATTTGCAAACTGCTTCTGCTGCAAGACAAGAAAGACTGATGTAATGGCATCAGCTACATGTTTTATACCCCTGACTACCTGACGTCACACAACCGATGCAGGACCCAAGACTTTGTTAATCAGGCTGACTGAGGGCTACTGCAAGCAGATAACCCAAATGTGATGACTGCAACAGTGAAACACGAAGAACATCTGAAAATGCAAGGAAGAAGCAGAGAAATGGGAGGATCTGAAGAGAAAATATCTGAAAGGAAGGGACCTTAATAAAGGTGTTGAGCTGAAAAAGGTCCAGGATGGGTCTCCAGGTGCCTTCCTTCCTGGGAACCAGAAACATTTTGTAATAAAACCCCAGTTCTGGGAAGAAAGGAAGCTGTTCCTGAGGAGGTTGAGGGATGCCCAGGAGAGGAGGAAGGGATTTCCATACTATGATTATCCCAGAAGGATGCCGGACAGAACCCAAGAGTCTTCAGTGACCCTTAATCAATTGGGAAGGGACAGGGAAAGACAAAGAGAAAAGGGGACCTGACTCAAGAAAAGAGACTTGTCTTGTCTTGAAAAGGAGGTTTCTGAAAAGTAGGAGCAGGAGGAATCCACCTAGTAGCTTCTTACCTTTGGAGACGTGCAAGGCTCTCTGCGGACAAAAGCAGATTTTAGATGGATAATTCCTATGGAACTTAGGAATAGGAGACAAAAATATCTTTAAATTCCTGCAAGGCCTTACCTTTATCCTGAAGAGAATTAAAAAGGTCATCAGCTGCTGAACCAAACAGGGTCTTATTATCAAAAAGAGCATCCAACAGTTAGCTTTAATATCATCTGGCAAAGGCTGGAGACTAAGCAGAGTAATGTCTCAAAACAGAAACAAAAGCAGCAGCCCTAGAGGAGGCATCAACTGCATCATAACTACATTTAATAGAGTGGCAAGCTACTTGAGAAGTAGACTCCAGTAAAGAGAAGGCCGAGGCCTTCCACTCAGAATCAGGGAGGCCTGAGATAGCCTGGAGAAAGCCTGAGAAAAAAGGGCTAAAAAGGACAGTTGTGTACACTTACCATAAATGTAGATTTGAGTGTATTCACTGTTGCAGTCATCACCTGTGGGTTATCCCTGCTGTGGTAGCCCTCGGACGGCCCAAATACCAGAGTCAATGTTTTTCTGCATCAGCTGCCATCGCATGCTGCCTGATGTCAGGACATCAGTGCTATAAAGGAGAGCAGCCGATGTCATTACATCAGTTTTTCTTGCCCTTACCTGTCAGAGGCCCAAGTAAATATGGTAAAACGGTCCTGGTGGCTAAAAGCCACCTTTTGAAACGTATGTCTCCCTAAAAAAAGACGATATAAGGGGCAAGGAGGGTGGGAAACAAGGACTGCAACAGTGAATACACTCAGACATCTATATTTATGGTAAGTGTACACAACTGTACTATGTTCTTTGTGTTTCACTGTTGCAGTCATCACCTGTGGAAGGATTCTCAAAGCTGAGGATAGGGGTGGTAAACTTAGTAAGATACCTAGGAATGGGTCAGCATGCCCTGCAGAAAGTACAGTTGTGTACACCTACCATAAATGTAGATGTTCGAGTGTCTTCACTGTTGCATTAATGACTGTAGGGTTCTCCCCTGCCGGCAGGCAGCCCTCGGTTGGCCAGAATCCCAAAGTCTGGGTCCGGCGTCGGCTGTTCAACTCTGCTCCCTGACGTCAAGAGCGCCAGGAGTATAAAGCTGACAGCTGACGCCATCTTCTCCAGTTTTTCTTGCCCCAGATGTCAGGAGTCCCAAAATGAAAATGGTCCCAAAACCTTTGCAAATACACCTCAGAAGAATGGTGAAAAAAAAAGGAAACACACAAAAGTAAAAATAAGAGAGGACAGGAGGGAGGGAAACCCAGACTGCAACAGTGAAGACACTCGAACATCTACATTTATGGTAGGTGTACACAACTGTACTATGTTCATCGTGTTTCACTGTTGCAGTCATGACTGTAGGGTAGAATCCCAAAGCTGAAAGAAAGGGAGGTGGTCATAAAGAAGGAGGGGCGGCTAAAAGGCCCTGCAAGACTGCAGAGGCAAAGCCTGCCCTAGACTTAGAGTAGAGAGGCAAATTGTAGTGCTTAGAGAAAGTATGCACTGAACTCCAAGTTGCAGCTTCCAAAATGTCCTTGGTAGGAACTCCCCTGAGGAAGGCTGCAGAAGTGGCAGCAGCTCTGGTGGAATGAGTCCGTATGCTCCCTGGGATTTGCTTTCCATGGTGTGAATAACAAAATCTGATTCCATGAGCAATCCATTTAGAAATGGTTTGTTTAGAAATGGCTTTACCTTGGGAACTTGAAGCATAAGAAACAAACAATTGTTCTGATTTTCTGATGTCCTTGGTTCTGTTCAGGTAAAAACGTAGCTGTCGATGTACATCCAAGGAATGTAAGATCCTTTCCCCTTTATTTTTGTGGAGTGGGGAAAAAGGTTGGCAAGTGGATAGTTTGATTTAAAGCCACTTTGGAAACCACCTTAGGCATGAAAGTCGGATTAGTCCTCAAAGATACCCTGTCTTGATGAAAATTAATATAAGGTTCCACCGCCATAAGAGCTTGTAACTCTGAAACTCTCCTGGCAGAGGTTAGTGCCAATAGGATAGCTGTCTTCCAAGATAAAAACTTGATGTCAGCAGAAGCGGCAGGCTCAAAAGGAGGCAAGGTTAGTTTTTCCAAAACATAATTGAGATCCCAAGCAGGAATAAGAGGAGATCTAGGAGGTCTTAAGTTCTTAGCTCCTCTGAGGAACTGTCTCATGAGCTGGTGGGAAAAGATGGGAGGGTCTGAATTATAATGAGCAGAAATAGCAGAAGCATGGATCTTAATGGTAGAGAAAGAGAGACCCTTATGTAAGAGATCCGTCAAGTAAAGTAGAATTAAAGTAATGTTAGGAAGAAGAGGATCAGAATCCTGAGCCTGCATCCAGGAACAAAATCTTTTCCATTTTCCTGCATAAGATTTCCTAGTGCTAGGACGTCTGGCTTCTAAAATGACATCCATAACCTGCTGGGGTAGGAAAGAAGAAATCAAAGGTCCTGGATTAACCAGGCCGCCAGGCTGAGAGTTCTGACATGAGTGTAGAACCTGACCCTGATGTTGGGACAGAAGGTTCGGAGACTGAGGTAAAATCCAAGGGGGCTCCAGGCATAGGTTTATTAGAGTTGGATACCAAAACTGCAGAGGCCAATTCGGAGCCAACAAGATTATCATCTTGGGTTTGTCCTGTTTTATCTTCAATAAAACTCGAGGAAGAAGAGGTAGAGGCGGAAAGGCATATCCCGAGAGGTTCCTCCAACTGAATGACAGGGCATCCACTTTCCAAGCCTCTTTGTGGAATGTCCTGGTGCAAAAATTCTGCAGCTGATGATTTAGATGGGATGCAAAGAGATCTATGTGAGGACATCCCCATACTGCAGTTATCATCCTGAATATTTTGGTGTCCAGCATCCACTCGTGTGGATCCGAAAGGTTTCTGCTCAAACTGTCTGCCAGTAAGTTTTGTTTCCCTGGTAGAAACTGAGCTTGAAGATCCAGATTGCAAGCTAGAGCTGTGTTCCATAAATCCATGGCTAGTCTGCAAAGGGGGTAGGAATGAGATCCCCCTTGCTTGTTTATGTACCACAAAACTGTGGTGTTGTCTGTCCGTATTAGTAGATGTCCTGGTTGTATGAGAGTCCTGAAGGCCAATAGAGCTTTCTGAATGGCTAACATTTCCTTTAAGTTGATATGCAGGTGCTTCTGATCCTTTGTCCAAAGGCCCTGCAGACAATTGCCCTGAAAATGGGCTCCCCAAGCATAATCCGAGGCGTCCGTGGTTAGAATCTGAGAGGCAGGAGGTAGACGGAAGGGCTTCCCTTTGTTTAGAGCACATGCCCTGGACCACCAAAGAAATTCCTTTTGAAGGCAAGGAAGAACAGGAATCAGTATGTCCAAACTGTGGTAATGCTGAGACCATACTCTTTTAGGTACCACTGTATTTTCCTCATGTGTAGTCTTGCATATGGTACGAGAAGAATGCAGGAGGCCATGTAACCCAAAGCCTGCAGGAATTTCCTTGCAGATAGATGGGTTAGAGTTGCCAAGGCTTTGAAAGTTGATGCCAGCTGTAATTGTTTTTCGGATGTCAGAAATGCCATCTGGGTTGTAGTGTTTAGAAGAGCACCCAGAAAAGTTATCTGTTGTGATGGTGTCAAATTTGACTTTTTATGTTTACAGAAAATCCCAGGAATTTGAGGAGGTTTTGTACAAAGTCTAGATGCTGGAGTAAGACAGCCTTGCTGTCTGCCTGAATTAAACAATCGTCTAGATAAGGGTAAATTTGAATTCCCTTGAGTCTGCAGTAAGCTACTACTGGAGCCAGGCATTTGGTGAAGACCCTGGGCGCAGTAGACAATCCAAAGGGCAGCACAGAGAATTGAAAGTGCCTCGATCCGGCCTTGAACCTGAGGTATTTTCTGCGATCCTGCCTGATGGGAATGTGTAAATATGCCTCCTTTAAATCCAAAGTCACCATCCATGCATCTTTGGACAGCATTGGAAGTAACTGCTGTAGAGTAAGCATCTTGAATTTTGGAATCTCTAGAAAGGTGTTCAAGACCGACAGATCCAGAATGGGCCTCCATGAATTTTGCTTTCTTGGGACTAGAAAGAGCCTTGAGTAAAACCCTTTTCCCATCTCTGAAAGAGGTACCAGTTCTGACATCGGAGTGGAGCAAGAAAAAAGTTTCCCCAATGGGGTACTTAGCTTTGAGTGGAGAAGAAAGTCTTCGGACCGAAGTAAGTAGAAATATCCGTCAGGAGTCAACCGACCGGCACTTGCGAACTGCTATCACCGCACGGCAAGAAAGACTGGAGAAGATGGCGTCGGCTGTCAGCTTTATACTCCTGGCGCTTTGACGTCAGGGAGCAGAGTTGAACAGCCGACGCCGGACCCAGACTTTGGGATTCTGGCCGACCGAGGGCTGCCTGACAGCAGGGGAGAACCCTACAGTCATGACTGTAACAGTGAAACACGATGAACATCTGCAAAGGCAAACCCTGCCCTAGCCTTAGAAAATAGAGGTAGGTGGTAATGCTTGGTAAAGGCAAGGACAGAAGTCCAGGTGGCAGCTTCCAGGATGTCCCTGGTGGGAACTCCTCTGAGGAATGCTGTGGAAGTGGAGGCTGCCCTAGTGGAATGACTTGGGGGGGGGGGGGTCCATGCAATCTGTAGCAGAAATGGATACAGTGTGATATCCATTTGGAAATGGTTTGGAAATGGGCATCCCCTCTGCCCCTGGGGCAAAGCTGACAAGTAGTTGGTCCGTTTTCCTGAAGGGTTTGGAATGGTCCAGATAGTATCTGAGCAGTCTGTGTATATCTAGTGAGTGCAGAATTCTCTCCCCTTGTTTTGAGGGTTAGGAAAAAAGGTGGGTAGATGTATGGCCTGATTTGAGAGTTACATTAGATACCACCTTGGGCATAAAGGAGGGATTAGCCCTCAGGGAGACCCTGTCTGCATGGAAGAAGATGAAGGGCTCAATGGCCATCAGTGCCTGAAGTTCTGAAATTCTCTTGGCTGATAATAGCTAGAAGAAAAGCAGTCTTCCAGGAGAGGAATATTAGTTCTGCTGAAGCAGCAGGTTCGAAGGTTGGTAAAGTAAGCCTTTCCAAAACATAATTCAGGTCCCAGGCTGGAGTGGGTGGCCTTCTGGGAGGTCTGATATTAGAAACCCCTCTGAGGAATTGTTTAATCAAAGGATGGAAGAATAGAGGCTGTTCTGTATCAAAATGAGCTGAGATGGCTGAGGCGTGGATTTTAATAGAGGAGAAGGACAGCCCACTACTAAGTAACTCCACTAGGTAGTCCAGGATAAGAGGGATGAAAGGTTGTGAGGTATTGTCCCCCTCTGGACTGGCTCCAGGAGGAAAATCTTTTCCATTTTCCTGCATAAGATTTTCTGGTGCTAGGTCTTCTGGCCTCTGTGATAATGTCTAGGACCTGTTTGCTTAATAGGGCCTCTTATTTGTCTTTAGAGTATAAGCCATGCTGACAGTTGAGAGTCTGCAAGTCTAGGTGCAGCATCCCCCCCCCCACCTGAGTTAAGAGGTCTGAGATCAGGGGAAGCTGCCTGGGAGGCTGTAAGGTCAGGCTGCGCAGTAAGGGGTACCAATGTTGTCTTTGCCAATCTGGAGCAATGAGGATGGCTTTCAGTCTCGCCTCCTTTATTTTTTATCAGTACCTTTGGAATAAGAGACAGAGGAGGGAATGTGTACACAAAGAGGGCATTCCAGGGGAAGGTAAATGCATCCACCTTCCATGCTAGGTGGCGATACTCCCTGGTACAGAATTTCTTTAGCTGATGGTTGAGGTGTGAAGCAAAGAGATCCACCTCCGGAGTCCCCCACTCCTGAGTGATCTGTAAAAAGATTTTTCTGTGGAGCTGCCATTCGTGGGGGTCCAGTAAGTTTCTGCTTAACTGGTCTGCCAGGGTTTTGTTGATCCCTGATAGGTATTGGGCTATCAGGTGTAGTCCCATGGACGAGACGGTCAGCCATAGGTTCATGGCTAGCCTGCACAGAGGGTAAGAGTGGGTCGTTCCGTTTGTTGATGTACCACATTACTGTGGTGTTGTCAGTTTTGATAAGGAGAACCCTGGGCATGAGATGGGGTTTGAAGGAAGCTACAGCCTTTTACACTGCCATCATTTCCTTCAGGTTGATGTGCAAGGGAAGGTGCTGTGCAACCCAAAGACCTTGGGTGCACTTGCCTTCTAGGTGAGCGCCCCAAGCTGTGTCTGAGGTGTCGATGGTAATGGTCTGCCTAGTTGGGCGAAGGGTGAAGGAAAGACCCTCGTTCTGAGCACAGGCCCTCGCCCACCAAAGAAACTCAGCCCTTATACAGGGGATCAGAGGAAGATAGGTCTCTAGAGGCTGAGAGTGCTGACACCAAAGCTTCTTTGGGTACCACTGAAGTTTTCTCATGTGAAACCTGGCCAGAGGAATTAGAAGGATGCAAGATGCCATGTACCCCAAAGGCTTGGAGGAACTTCCTGGCAGTGAGGTGAGTTCTGGAAGCCAGCTGGGTGAAATAGAGAGGCAAGAAGCTCTGCTTTTCTGGGGATAGGAAGGCCATTTGGGATGCTGTGTCCAGTCGTGCTTCCAAGAAAATGATCTTTCCTGGAGGGTGTTTGCTTTGATTTCTTCTCGTTGATGATGTACCCTAAGGAGGTTAGGAAGGTTTTGACAAAGAGGAGGTCCCTGAGGAGCTTTTTTTTGCAGTCTGCCTGAATGAGGCAGTCATCCCAATAAGGGTAAATATGTACACTGCCTGCAGAAGGCATGGCCGGGGCTAAGCATTTGGTGAATACCCTGGGCGCAGTAAACAAGCCAAAGGGTAGTGCAGAGAACTGAAAGTGTTGTGAGCATGCTTTGAAGCGAAGGAATTTCTTGCAGGATTCCCATGGGGATGTGGAGGTAGGCATCTTTTGGCTCTAGAGTTACTAACCAGGCATTTTTTGTCAGCATAGGCAGCAGCTGCTGTAAGGTTAGCATTTGGAATTGGGACCGCCAGAAAGGTGTTCAGAATGGAAAGCGCCAGGTGCCCTCTTTTCTGGGAACCAGTAATAGTCTGGAATAAAAGCCTTTGCCTGTTTGATCTGAGGGGACAGGTTCTACTGCCCCTTGGGATATGACAGTTTGGACTTGTTTCAATGCTTCTGCCCACTGATTTGGAGGTAAGTCTGGGTACCATCTTAGAATTGGGAGGTCATCGAAGGAGAATTTGTATCCCTGAAAAATTATCTTTAAGACTCACTGGTCCTTTTTTACAGAGAGAAAATTTTCTTTGCAGAGGGAGAGCCTTCCTCCTAGTTTTTGGTGAGCAAAAAAAGGGCAGGGGGGAGAGGGAGTCATTGAGAACCTTTGCCATAGAGGGATGGCTTTAATAGTCCCTGCCTTTGGAGTGGGAGTGGTCCACTGTTTGGTTCTCTGCTGTGCCTGGGGTGGGAGTCTGGGTGGTCTCTGTCCCTGCAGGGCTTACCTTGCCTCCGTCTGCTAGGTGCAGGAAAGGACCTGTGTTTTTTGAGGGAAAATTCCTGCTGAACCTAGGAGGGTGTACCTGAAGGAAATATTTTACTGTTTGCATAGATTTTGCTTTATCTTCTATCTTTTTTAATCTCCTCTTCTGCTTTTTCTCCAAACAAGCGGTCCTTATCCAAGGGTGCATCAAGTAATTTAAATTTGACATGATCACGGAGAGGTTGTGCCTTCAACCATGCACGTCTCCTAATGACAGATCCTGACACTGCTGCCCTGCTAGAGGCTTCTAGGGCATCATAGCCACAGTGTAATGAGTGTTTAGCCACTTGACAAGTAGAGTGCAGTAAATCTGCTAACTCTTTCAAATTGGTACAGTCATGAAAAGTAGAATTTTTTTTTTAACAATTCCAAAGTGTGTTGTTGATATTTTAACATGTGGAACTGACAGTTGGACAGCTCTAACAGCCAAGGTAGCAGAGGCGTATACTTTTTTTACCCCATCTGTCCAGAGCTCTGGAGTTCTTGTCAGAAGGAATAGGATTCTTTGCAGAACTAGCCTTAGCTCCTTTTGGTCCCTGTGTAATAACCTCCAGGTCTGCAGCAGGATTTCTGTACAGGTATTTGTGAGAATCCGGTACTCTGTAATACCTGTCAGGTTTTATGGGAGCAGGTGGGAGGACGTCAAGAGTTAAGCTGTATTCATGGAAGACATCATCAACCACCTTTAAGATAGGAGGGATGGCCAAGGGTCTGTGCTGGGGCAGGTCTAGAAACTCTGTTAGTCTTTTCTTAGACTGAGGGAAGTCCTGGGATTCCCAGTGGAAATGTTCCCTGAGGGTGTGAAGGGTTTCCGCAAAGGAAGGGTCTTCTGGTGGGGAGGCAGAGGGAATGGATTGCTCTGCATCTGAATCCTCACAAGCAGTCAGAGGTTGTTGCTCCTCTTCAAACTCTGAATAATCAGATTCTTCAGAATCCTGTTCTGTGAATATATCAGGAGAAAGGTCTCTTTTCCTTTTAGAAGTTGTAGCCTGACTACCCATGATAAGGGAGATAAGATCCTCTGCCATTTTAAGCATTTGAGTTTGGAGAGGAGGAGCAAGAGTAACATGGTGGCTAGAGGTAGTTTTCCTCGGAATGGCCTTGCCTCTAGGCCTAAGCGAATCCATTGTTCTGAGAGGAACGGTAGTCAGAAGAGAGGATGTCATTTTTTTTGTCTGTAATTGGTAGTGCAAAAGGCCTCCTCGGAAGCCTGTGCCTGTGTCGCTGCTCTGGACCCAACCGAGGCAGAGACAACCAAAGGCTCTGAAGACTAAGAAGATTTCTGCGGCATACCAAACTCCAAAAGGGTCTCAGTAGAGGCCTGCGAAGGTTTCAAATAGGGCATCAGGGGCTGCAAAAGCGTCTCACTGAATTCCTGAGAACTGATGACCTGCTTAGTGGTAGCGTTGTCAGAAGGCTTGGCCTTGTGTGGTGTGTATCTATCTTTATCCTTATGTTTCTTCGGAAGGTTGGCTGACTGACGCCATTTCGGAATGCGAAGACAAAAGACGAAAATCCCTGGCTACAATAAGAGCTCTACGACGAATGGTTTTTGCATTAAAGAGGGCACAGAACCGGCAATAGGAGACATCTTGATTTGGGCCTAAACAAGTGATGCAGTATGAGTGGAAGTCACTGTGTGGTTTTGCTTTCCACAGGTGAGAAATTGTTAACTTTCTCAGACATCAGTTAGTGCAAAAAATAAAAAAGGATCCCCAACGGGGTACTTAGCTTTAGAAGTTTTCAACTGTAAATCAAAACTCTGGCAGCAACCGACCAGCACACTTGCGAACTGCTTCTGCTACGGGCTCCACGGCAAGAAAGACTGATGTAATGGCGTCTGCTGCTCTCCTTTACAGCACTGATGACCTAACATCAGGCAGCATGCAAGAGCAGCAGACGCAGAAAAATACTGACTCTGGTATTCAGGCCGGCCAAGGGCTACCACAGCAGGGATAATCCACAGGTGATGACTGTAACAGTGAAACACGAAGAGCATCTGGTCATATGGGTTTGGCAGCTAATAGCCTGAAAGGCCAAAGTGGCAGCAGTATATACCTTCATGCCTATTCGTTCCATACCTTTATTGTCCTTGTCTGAAGGAAGTAGTTTAGTAGAAGGCAAAAGTTTAGAGGGTTTGTCAGAAGAGAGAGACACTACCAAAGAATCAGCAGAAAGGCATTTGTAGAGGAATTTATAAACAGGCACCTTGTAAAATCGAATCAGGTTTCTTAGAGATTGGAGGTTGAGAATCTGGGGCCACAGAAGCTGCTGAAAAGGTATCCAGACAGGCAGACAAGACTAGAGATATAGCAGAGGGCTTAGGGGATTCAATCAAGAGAAGCTCACAATAATTCTTTTGAATGTCAGAAACCTGAGAACAGTCGCATTTAAAATATTCCACCATATAAGAAATAGTATTCCCAAAACGGAGTTCTTCCAAGGAAGAGTATGGGCTACTAGAATCCAAGAGGAACATGCCAAAGACTCTTCAGAGGTGTTCTGTTCTCTGGGCCTCTTGAGCGGAGTAGATGATCAAGGGGGAACAGGTACAGAGACTCCTTGGGGAGGCTTTAAGCTCATCAGTAAATAAACCCGAGTAAAATCCAACCATTCAAGCTGAGGATCTTTAGGAACAGGGGAAAAATGCTTGTTTTTTTGCTTTTTCTTTTGAGGGACATCTGTCCTAAAAATCTTAGGAGGATAAGACTTCTGCCTACACTTAGCCAACATAGTACGAATCTCCTCTTGAACAAGTACCTGTGGTATCCCCCTCAGCCCCTCTAAAATCATTAGGCAAGGTTCCCCCTAAACATCTGGAATGGATGTTTGCAGAGCTTCTGAAGATGTACGAGAGGTCGGTTCTATGCTGGCCTCCAACAGGGTCACGGCAGAGGAATCAGACATAACAACGGGGCGATCCTCCCTCTGGGCTTTCACCAGCCTCGAGAGAGATGTTAGGGGGAGGCAGAACAGCAACTGACTCAGACCCAAATTTCTTGGCAGGTGGCTAACCTTAGGGATGGGAAGATGCAGACATAGCACCCTGTGCCAACAACTTAATATGTTGGTTCTCCAGGTAAGTGGACAAGGAGAAGAGAACTAGGTAGGGTCTTGGGGACAAACACTTGGTACATAGAACACTGCATCTGAGACCTATTATTAATGCTGGCACTTCTAAATTCCCCATGGCTAAGTATATTGACTTAAAGATGAAACATTTTACTAAAAGTAAAAAGCACCTGTGTCAGGATTCTTGGGACTTTCTCTTGAAATTGAGGGATGTAAAACATTCAGAGAATTTAAGCTTTTTGACTACAGCTGTGGTAAATCTCTTTAATGTGATACCACATGACCAGGGCTTAAGAGTGCTTTCATGAATATATATTTGAGTCAGGGATGTTCAGTAACAATGAGATTAACACCCTAGACACCTTGATGAAACTAGTTTTGGAATACAATTTTGTGTACATCAGTATTATCAACAGAAGAGGGATGAAACAATGGGGGCTTTATGTGCCCCATTGTTTGTCGATGTAGTCTTGTTACAATGGGAAAAGAAGTTCCTTTTTGATAAATTTGTCCCAGCCCCTTGGAAGCTATATTTGTGCTTTTTAGAACAACATATTTATAGCATGGGACTGTACAGAAGTTGAAGCTGAGGAATTTGTGGGGCACTTGAATTATACTACATCATTTTTTTAAATTTACATATACCTACAGTAATAAGACCACTAATTATCTTGATTGGAAGAATAGTTATAAACAAAGTATAGTCAGTAACATTTATAGAAACCCTACTCACTCTAATAGTTTTCTGCATTATAATAGTAACCATCCAGATAAGTAGAAAAAGGGAACAGTCAAAGGGCAATACATAAGACTGGAACGTAAATTTGTCTTTTTTTGGGATTGACACTATTGTTATAGGATTACCACCTGTACCTTTTTGCGAGGGACAGTCCCTCTTTGGGCAATTGTGTCCTGCAAAAAACTTTAAAAAATAGGAAATGTCCTGAGATTTTTAGGACACAAAATATTTCCTAAGTTTTCTTTAACCGTTGCATAAAGTAGTTGTTTGGTATCTGAAACACCTAAATATTATATGAAATAGCATAAGCAACTCAAATGCTACAAGAATACGCTTTTATTTTAGCAGAGAGTGAAATTCTGTCCTGTCCACTGACCATGGGTATGTTTTGTCATGCAGAATTTCACATTTCTAAAAAAATGTCCCACTTTGGGTATTAGAAAAGGTGGCAACCCTATATTGTTAAGAACGTGAGGGGTGGACCTTGGGAGGACTTAAATGAGAAGAAGGAACCTTTGTGGCAACTAAAGTTGAAGTCTAATGTTTTCCCAGGCCTTCATGAGTATATTACTATTGATAGCACTTCAAGATTTATGTAATATAAAGTGTGATGTTTATTAATAATATTGTTAACATTTTTACTACTGTTTTTGTACAGTGATAAGAACACAATAAGCCAAAACAAGTTGTTGTCAAAGTAAAAAGCACACTTGTTTGATGAAAGGTGTTGTTTTTGTAATTAATGTATTAACTGCAACTCTTCTGTTATTGGGTGTGATGTCATATGGTTTGAAGGAGGGATCTTTAAAAGTTGTTTTTAGTGTATCCTGGTTTAGATTCTGAAGAAGTGAATACTGTTTTTGGCAAAAGCGCTTAATCTAGTTTATTAAACATGTGTGGTTTTACAATGTGGTCCTATCATTTCCTACGTTCTGTGTTTTTGTTTTTTTTTTTTTTTTAGTGTGGCTTTTGGTTCCTAGCTTGTTTTTTCTAGGACACTGCATATGGTCGTAAGAAGCACCTAAAGAGGACAGAGACTGCTTGTGACAATTCTTATTGGAATCTGCCTCCCACACTGACATTTTCCCTTTCTGGATGACTTACACTAACAAAATTAAGAGAGAGAAAACAATAAGAAGAAACCTCAATGGGGCACTTATCTGAAACACAGCCTGGTAACCAGCACAGATGGACCGTTCAGACAGATGATCAATGATGATATTCGCACTACCAGATAAGAAATTCTGAGGTATATGCGTTCGTACATTACCTTTATGCCCTACACCTTGAGCAAGGAGCATAAGTGTGACGTACATCTATACAGTCATAAGGTTTAGGTACACTGGCCGGACGTTGGGCTACCTTTGGCAGGGAACCCCATTAGTAAAGAATACTTCAACCGTAATGTGGAAGGACACCTTAAAGGTTGGGGTGGATCAGACAAACATTTGTCCTGTGTGAGTAAGCCCATACTGTGAGGAAGTTTGTGGTAACTGCCACTGGCCAGTTCTGAAATAATGGACAGCCACTGCTGCCTGGGTGGGCCACAAGGGGGTTACCAGTATTACTTTTGGAGAGTCCTTTTGGATCTTTCAAATGACTCTGGTTATCAGAGAAAAGGGTAGAAAGGTATACTGAAATATTCCTGTTCACGGAAAGGAAAAAGCAATTGTTGTAATACCTTAGCAAAAACTGTCAGTTGTGAATGGAGACAAATGTATCTATTTAAAGAATTCTTCACAGGTGAATAATTTCCTGGAAAACCCCAGGATGCAACTTTCATTCACAGGGGTCTGTTATGGTCCTGCTCAGATTGCTTGCCACAAAATTCTAATAAAATTTATGTAGCGCTTAGGGACAGATGTGTCTATATTATAATGTCGACAAGTGAAAATGTCGACTCTGACTTGATCGACACCAAAATGTCGAACTACAAAATTACTGAACGGCCAAATGGCCGATCTCTTACACCTGCCCTTTCTCTGACTGTAGTGCGGTCTCAGAGTTAGAATATTTAGTTAGGGGGTGTGTGGGGGGCACAGCCCCCCCATGCTGGGGGGGGGGGGTGAAGCCCTCAACTTAAATACATTTATTTTTGTGTGTTGTTGTTGTTTGGCCAACCGATTTCTTTCTGTTGGAAAGAAATCAGTGATTTGGCCGTTCAGTAATCTTGTAGTTTGACATTTTGGTGTCGAACAAGTCAGAGTCGACATTTTCCCTTGTCGACATTATAATATAGGCCCAGAAAGTACAGTTGTGTACACTTACCATAAATGTAGATGTTCGAGTGCATTCACTGTTGCAGTCAATACATTTGGGTAATCTGCAGGCAGGTTGCCCTCAGTCAGCCTGAATAACAAAGTCTTGGGTCCTGCGTCGGTTGCTGTCTCCTCTTGGTCATCAGGGGTATAAAACATGCAGCCGATGCCATTTTAGTCAGTTTTTCTTGCCCCAGATTTCAGGTGCCCCCCCCAAATGGGGAGCAAAAATATATACATATATATAACTATAAATATATAAATGCACTTTAGAACACATAAAATTAACCTTCAACTAAAATCAAATACACCACAAAGGCTTTTGAGCATAGTGAAGGAAAGCAGAGATATAGAAAGGGGGCTGGCGGGTAGGTAACCCGGACTGCAACAGTGAATACACTCGAACATCTACATTTATGGTAAGTGTACACAACTGTACTATGTCCTTCGTGTTTCATTGTTGCAGTCATTACATTTGGGTAGAATCCCAAAGCTATGGATGGGAGGATGGAATTAAACAGCATTAGGAGCAGTTATAAGGCCCTGCAGGACTGCAGTGGCAAAGCCTGCACTGGATTTAGAAAAGAGAGGTAAATGGTAATGCTTTGTGAACGTATGAATTGAACTCCAAGTAGCAACTTCTAGAATGTCTCTGGTAGGAACCCCTCTGAGAAAAGCTGCTGAAGTAGAGGCAGTCCTGGCGGGATGGGATCCGATACCCTTGGGCACAGGTTTACCATGGTGCAAAAGTAGCAGAAATGAATACAATGGCTTATCCATTTAGAAAAAATCTGCTTTGATATAGCCTTCCCCTCTGATCCTGCAGCAAATGCCACCAGTAGTTGCTCAGACTTTTCTTAGAGATTTTGTCCTGTTTAAGTAGAATCTTAGTTGTCTGTGTACATCCAATGAATGCAGAATCCGCTCCTCCTTGTTCTGCGGATTTGGGAAAAAAGTTGGCAGGTGAATGGTCTGGTTAAGAGCCACACTGGATACCACCTTAGGCATAAAAGAAGGATTGGTCCTGAGGGCCACCCTGTCCGGGTAAAAGATAATGAAAGGCTCCACTGCCATGAGAGCCTGTAGTTCTGAAACCCTTCTAGCTGAAGTGACTGCCAAAAGGAAGGCAATCTTCCAAGAAAGAAATTTTATATCCGCAGTAGCTGCTGGTTCAAAAGGAGGTAGGGTGAGTTTTTCCAGCACAAAATTGAGGTCCTATGCAGGAGTTGGCGCTCTCCTAGGAGGCCTTAAATATTTGGCCCCTCTGAGGTACTGTTTTAGCAGGGGATGAGAAAAGAGGGGATGCTCTGTGTTGTAATGAGCTGAGATGGCAGAGGCATGGATTTTTATTGAAGAAAAAGATAGGCCCTTGTGAAGCATCTCAGTTAAGTACTGCAAAATCTGAGGAATATTGGGCTTTGCTGTGTCTATTCCATGTGCTTGGTTCCAAGCACAGAATCTCTTCCATTTATCAGCATAAGATTTTCTAGTACTAGGCCTTCTGGCCTCCAAAATGACATCCATCACAGGTTTATTGAGAGATGTGGTTGGTGAAATTAGTTGATTAGACATGCTGCAAGATTCAAAGTTTGGAACTGAGTGTGCAGAATTTGATAGCTCACAATATGACACAATAGGTGAGGTGTTTGAGGCAAGTACCACGGAGGAAGGTGTGACATATTCCTTAGAAGCAGGTACCAGTGTTGGTGAGGCTAGCCCGGAGCAATTAAAATCATTTTTGTTTTTTCCTGTCTGACTTTTAGTAAGACCTTGGAGAGTAGAGGCAGAAAGGGAAAGGCATAGACTGATAGGTTTTTCCAGCTGAAGGATAGAGCATCCACTTTCCATGCTTTTTTGTGATGAGCTCTTGTGCAGAATTTGTTCAACGGATAAATCTATTCTTCTCTCCCCAAAACTATGTCTGGGCTCCCCCATTTTCGTATTAACATGCTGAAGATTTGTGGATCCAGTTTCCATTCGTGAGGGATTTCTGCTTAGGTCGTCTGCCAGAGTATTTTGCTTTCCTGGCAGGAATTGAGCTTGAAGATGTACTTGGTAAGTCAAGGCTGTGTTCCTCAAGGCCATGGCTAGTCTGCAAAGGGGGTAGGAATGGGTACCCCCTGCTTGCTTATGTACCACATAAATGTGGTGTTGTCCGAGTTTATCAGAAGTTGTCCTGGATGAAGTAAGTCCTTGAAGGCTGTCAAAGCATTCTGAACAGCTAGCATTTCTTTCTGGTTGATATGCAGATGCATTTGGTTTGGGCTCCATTTGCCCTGAATGCATCTCCCCGCCAAGTGGGCCCCCCAAGCATAGTCTGATGCGTCTGTAGTTAGGGTTTGGGTGGCAGGGGGTAGAGTGAATGACAGTCTCTTGTTTTAGTGACCTGTCTTTGCCCACCAAAGAAACTCCTGTTGTAGGCAGGGAATGAGAGGAATTAGAAGTTATGTACTCACCATAACGATCCATCTGAGTAGGTGTATTCATTTGTCTGCAACCTGTGGGTTATGGATCCGATATCGGATCCGAACCGGCATGGTTTTCCAGCTATGGATCCAAGCTCTCAGCTCCTCCCCTCACCCATAATGCCCTGCTCTACCCTCATGACCTCAGATCGAGTTTGCCAAAGCAACAATACCCTCAAAAGGGTAACAAGGAATATGCAGGAAACTGAAAGGCCAGGGGGATAGGAGGGCGGGATGGTTGCAGACAAATGAATACACCTACTCAGATGGAACGTTATGGTGAGTACATAACTTCTAAATCTGAAGTAGGATATTCATTTGTCTGCAACCTGTGGGACAGAGTCCCCAGCTACCTGAATCTTGGGCGGCCATCATGGAAGGATATTCCGAGCACCGGAGCCAAAGGATGCTCTACCCCTAGATGCAAGATCCAACTTATAGTGAGAAATAAATGTATGAGATGAAGCCCACGTGGCTGCTGCACAAATATCATCTAGAGGAATCCTAGCCTTGAAGGCTGCCGAGGTAGAAACTGACCGGTTGAATGGGCATGAACACCCCGGTGCGGGCCTTCCTGACGCTTGATAAGCCAATAAAATGCACTGTGAAATCCAGCGGGACAGAGAAACTTTAGAAATTGGCTTGCCCAAATTGAATTTTGCAAAGGAAATAAACAGCTGGTCGGATTGCCTATGACCAGCTGTCCTGTTGAGATAAAATCTAAGTTGCCTGTGAACATCTAGTGAGTGTAGCTTATATTCACCTTTGTTTTCATACTTAGGAAGAAAACAGGGAGGTTAATGGATTGATTGATGTTTGCTTCAGAAGCGATTTTAGGAAGGAAGGACGGGTTGGTCCTGAGGGAGACACGGTCCGGATGAAATACCAAGTAAGGAGGTTTAGCTGATAAAGCTTGAAGTTCAGAAACTCTCTTGGCTGATGTAATGGCTACCAAAAGGCTGTCTTGTAGGACAAGAATTTGAGATCCACAGTAGCCGCTGGCTCGAAGGGGAGCGGTCAAGGCCTGTAGGACCAAAGAAAGGTCCCAAGGAGGAACTGCTTGCTTTATAGGGGCCTGAGAAGGAAAGTACCTTTAAGAAATGTTTTGCACAATTTGGCTGACATAAGAGGATTAGACTCTTGACCAATGTGATAGTGAGAAATTGCCGCCAGTTGAACTTTGACTGTGGAACTGCTGGCACCATCATTAAAGAGAGAGGTTAGAAAATCAAGCACTACAGGGAGAGGAACCGTGAAGGATTTAGGCCTTGCCGCCGCCCACACAGAGAAACGTTTCCATTTGCTTCGTAAACCTTTCTAGTGGATGGTTTATGAGCCGCCACCAAAATAGCCTTTACCGTGAAGAAATACCGAGTCCTTATCAAGAGTGGAACTGGAGCAGCCAAGCGGTCAGCTTCAGGTTGTCCAGGTTCGGAGGAGGAATGCAGGATGGATGGGATATCAGATCCGAATGGGATCTAGAATCCAAGGAGGATTCACCGAGTGAGACCTTAGGAAGGGGAACCAGATCTGTCGAGGCCAGAATGGAGCAATGAGAATCATTCTGCAACCCACCCGAGAGGCTTTCTGAAGAACTTGCAGCATCAGAGGCAAGGGTGGATAGGCATACAGAAGACCGGGTGGCCAAGCATGCACCAGAGCTGTCTCTTGGGGTACCTCCGGGAGGAGGTATTAGAGCGAAAAACTGTCGCACTTGGTGTTTGAGGGAGAAGCAAAAGATCGCATGAAGGGTTCCCCACCGTGCGAATATGCTCCGCTACTTGACAATTGAGAGACCACTCGTAAGGGGTCAGAATGGTGCGACTGAGCTTGTCCGCTAGGATGTTGGACCGACCGGAATGTGCGTTGCTATGAGAAAGCGATTGGTGGAGATTGCCCATTCCCAAACTCTCATGGCCTCTCGACAAAGAGGGTAAGACCTTGTTCCCCTTGCTTGTTGATGTACCAGACAACAGACATATTGTCCGATTGAATCGCAATTGTTCCCAAGGGAAGAAAGTCCTGAAGTGCTAGCAACGCTAAGAGCACTGCTCTCATCTCTAGAACATTGATATGCAGTAAGGTCTCTGAATCGCTCCACGTGCCTTGGACTGTCCGCCATAAAGTGCCCCCACCCGAGGCGGGAGGCGTCCGTGGTCACCGTGGCGAGGGGAGAAGCACAAAATGGGCGACCCTCGTGGAGATCCGGGAGTGGAGCCACCACAAGAGGGACCGCTTGCAAGCCTTGCTGATCGCTATGGGATGATGCATGGGAGAGCAAGGTATGACCACTGTACTAAGAGCGTCCACTGTAGAATGCATATTGAGCCTGGCAAGAGTAAGAAGTGCTATAGCCGGCCATGGACCCTAGAGCCCTCAGGACCAACTCCGCTGGAACAGAACTTGAATGGAGAATGGCCCGCACCTGGAGCTGCAGATTTAGAACTCTGTCCGCAGTGAGGAAGGCTCAGAACTCCTTGTGTCTAGTCTGGCCCCTATGAAATCTAAGAGCTGTGTGGCCAGGTTGGACTTTTGTATTTATTGTGATGCCCAGAAATGGAGCAAGATGGAGAAAGGAGTCTCAGCCAAGAGAAGTAGATGCCTTGTTGGGGCGGTAAGGAGCCAGTCGTCCAGGTAGGGAAAACCTGCACCCCTGAAGCCTCAGGTGGGCCGCTACCACTGCTAGTACTTTGGTAAACACCCTGGGGCTGTGGTGAGACCAAAGGGAAGGACCCGAACTGGTAGTGACTGGCTCCCAGCCGAAGCGGAGAAACCTCCTGAGCGCCTGTCCATCAGGATGTGGTAGTACGCTCCCTGAGATCTATCGAGCACATCCAGTGATTTTCTCCCAGAAGGGGAGAATAGATTGCAGAGTGACCATTCGAATTTTTCTTTGGGGACTGCCAGATTCAAGAGAGAGAGGTCTAGGATTGGTCTTAGTTCCCCGTCTTTTTGGCACTAAAAGAATCTGGAGTAGAACCCTGATCCGATCTGGTCTGGGGAACGGGCTGGATGGCTCTTTTCTTTAGCAGATGGCCAATTTCTGCCAAAGCGCCTCCCGCTGACCGGGTGGAACGCCTGGGAGGGACTTCAACTTTGGAAGGTGAAGGAAAGGAATGCGATATCCCTGGATATGATTTGGAGAACCCAGCGGTCCGATGTTATGGACTCCCATGCCGCTAGGTGCCCCGAACGCCCCGACTGCCTCCAGAGTAGAGCAGTCGGGCAACCCTCAGGGTTGCTGCGGGCCGCTCAGAGAAAGGTTCCTGGACCCGAAGTTTCTAGGAGCCCTCTGCCTCTAGGGCGGCCCTCCCTGTCCTCCTCTGCCACGGAAGGACTGGTTGTCCGGAGCAGGCTGGGACTGCTGCGACTTCGAACCACATCTTCTTCTGACCCTTTGGTTCCTAGAATAGGGCCTCTGGGGTGCAGAGAAGCGGATTCGACGGCAGACAGCGCCTTCCGCCCTTCTCGCTCTGGGTCAACGCTCGCGAATGGTTTTGCCAAACAGAGCAGAACCATCAAAGGGGCGTTCGCAAACGCCTTGAAGGGCTCAGAAAAATTGCAGTGACGGAGCCAGGCCTGACGCCTAGTGACCAGTCCTGTCCCGCAGCTCTAGCGGCCTCCGCTGCATGGGAGAGTAGCCGCATAGAAGTATTTGTGACTGACCTAAGAGTGGCCATTTTGGTGGAGTGCAGAACTCTGTCCTCCTCCGAAATGGACTCAGGGGGGGGTGCAGCGTATTCCTTAATAAGATCTCGCTGCATCCGAATAACATGTGCCAAATAGTTCAGCGCCCTTACCGAGAAGGTCGCCGAACTGAACATCCGCTTCCCCAAGCGGTCCATCATCCGAGACTCCTTGCTCGGTGGGTGGACTGAGGGACTCTCCTGAGCCAGTTCCTCTTTGTGGCCGCCGTCAACCTGGCATCTACAGGAGGCCCCTTACTCCAATGGGTCCTGTCGGAGGGCGGACTAAGGATCCTATCCGGTCTTTTGGGAATTGGCTCCACGGTGTCCGGTTCCTTCCACGCCCTGGTGGTAATAAGGTCCACCAGGGGGTCGGCAGGGGACACCCAAGAGGTAGACGGGCCCGCTTCAATGCCTCCAAGAACACGGACTCGTCCGAGGAAGACTTGGGGCAGACCACCCCTAATACGGAGTATTTCCATGATGTCTCCAAGGAGACATCCTCGGGGTGACCGTGGGGAGCCTTCCCTTCCTCCAAGTCCGTGTCTTCAGTGAGAGACTCGGGGAGTCAATGTGCCTCCTTTGACGTATGCTGAGGAGCCTCCTCTGGGGCTGTCAGAGGAGTCCTCGCAGCAGCAAGTTGCTCCATGGGAGCCACTTGGGGCACAGAAACGGGCTGTCCCAGGGGCCGGATGGTGGAAGCCTGGCCCAGTGCAGAGGGAGCGGACGGAGCCAAGCAAGTGCCGGGGTCCGGAGACCTCAACAGAGCCCTCTCCACTACATCAAAAGCCGAAGGGAGCCGACCTCGACCAAAGGATCCGACAATCGGCTCCCCTCGATCCGAAGAGTGGATCGGAGCCGGGCGCCGGCACTCGGATCCGGCGACAGTGCGCCCGACACAGACGGCGCCGGCGAGCACTGATCCCCGGATCCGGCTCGGATCCAGGCTCCGAGATCGGGTCCGACGCACTCGAGGGCAGGGTCGGGTCCGGTACCAAGTACTATCGGCCCGACCTTCCCGCCCGGCTGCTCGGCTCCAGTTGCTCAACCCGGATAGCGGGTCGGAGAAGGAGCAATAGGCTTAAAAGGGTGTTGAGCTCCCCGAGGGGAGGCAAGAGCACTCCCATCTGCATCTGGGCCTGGATGAACCTTCTCATCATCCGTCCAGATCAGCATCAGAAAGGCTATGGGTAGATCTCGAAGAGGCTACCGAGGTAGGCCTGGAGTGCCTCCTCGATAGCCTCGACGGAGATCGGGTCTCCTCCTCCTCAGGACCCGTGAGAAGCACACAGGGAACGGAGCCGAGAAGGAGGAGACCGAACCGACACGGAGCCGGGAGAAGCCGCTTGGCTGGCGGGGCCGAAACAGAGGTCTCGCCCGCCGCCAGGTGCTTCTCCTCCGTCCTTCTTAGCTGCATCCCTCTCTCCAGAAGCGGGAGTTTGAGTCCCAGGAGCTGGAGGGGTGCCACAGGGGAACAACTGCAGCCGCAGGAGTCCCAAGGAGCGGAGGCCGGAGCCGAGTCCGCGGTAAAAGACCCGCCAAGACCAGCTTGGACCTCCGCTCCCTCAGTGCCCTGGGGTTGAACCCTGCACAAATGGAACAACCAGATGTGAGGTGTTCAACCCCAAGACACTTAACACACCGAGTGTGGCCATCAGCCGGTGAGAGCTTATGGCCACACTCGGAGCATTTAGAAAATATAGATTTAGGCTGCTCAGCCATAATCTATAATACCTAAAGTTACCTAAAGTTACAGAAAGTAACTTAAACAACAAAAAACACACAGGCCTACACACACACTCTACGCAACTAGCGAGGGGAGGGAATAAAAATTATTTACTTTAACTTAAAATAAACTCAAAATAGTCTATAATAAAGGGAAACCTAATACTTTCACACAAATTTTGTTAAAGAAACAAGAAATTTTCTATTTTTCAACAAGAAAAGAGTTTACTTAGCTGAGAGCTATGTACCCACATCCAGTTACCAGCGCGGCAAACAAGATCTGAGGTCATGAGGGTAGAGCAGGGCATTATGGGTGAGGGGAGGAGCTGAGAGCTTGGATCCATAGCTGGAAAACCATGCCGGTTCGGATCCGATATCGGATCCATAACCCACAGGTTGCAGACAAATGAATATCCTACTTCAGATTCATTGTTTCCAGGCTGTGACAATGTTGACTCCATAGACATTTTAGGTAGCACTGAAGTTTCCTCATATGCAGTCTCACATATGGAATTAGTAGAATGCAGGATGCCATGAACCCCAAAGCCTGCAGAATTTGTCTTGCAGATAACTGAGTTTTTGTTGCCATTTGATTGAAGTTTGCTGTCAATTGTATTTGTTTGTCTGGCGTGAGGTAAGCCATCTGGGCAGTTGTAATCAAGCTTACACCCAGGAATGTAATTATTTGTGAGGGTACCAGTTGTGATTTGTTTTCGTTTACGGTGTACCCTAGGCATGCTAGAAACCTTTATACAAATGCCAGATGTTGAAGAAGAGTGTCCTTGTCCTCTGCCTGAATGAGACAATCGTCCAGATAAGGATAAATTTGAATGTTTCTTTGTCTGCAGAATGCAATTACTGGTGCCAGGCACTTTGTAAAGACCCTGGGCGCAGTAGATAAGCCAAAGGGCAGCGCAGAGAATTGGTAATGCAAAAAACCTGCTTTGAAGCGGAGGTATCTTCTGCAAGATTCCCTTATTGGGATATGCAGGTATGCCTCTTTTAAGTCTAGAGTTACTAACCAAGCATTCTTGCCTAGCATAGGCAGTAGCTGTTGTAAAGTCAACATTTTGAATTTTGGAATGTCCAGGAACGTGTTCAGAATCGATAAGTCCAGTATTGGACGCCATGAATTGTCTTTTCTGGGTACCAGGAACAATCTTGAATAAAATCCTTGTCCTTTTTCCTTTTCTGGCACCGGTTGAATAGCCCCCATATCCATGGAAATGACTTGTTTCTGGGCCTCTGCCCACCGGTTTTGTGGCAGATACGGCCATCCATTTGGAATTGGCAAAGTATGGAAATGAAATCTGTACCCCTGGGATACTATGTTTAATACTCACTTGTCCTGGGTTACTAACTGCCAATTTTGAGCATGAAGTGCTAGTTTTCCCCCCAAGGGGGCTGCCAAAAGATAAGTGCTTGGAGATGGTAGAGGAAAGTCATTGAGACTGCTTACTGTAGGGTTGTGCTTTGTTACCTCCAGATTTGGAGGTGGAGGCACCCCATTGCGTTGACCTGTAAGATCCCTGTGATTGATATCTTGAGCCTTTTGGGCACCTGGGTTTGCCCTGAGTGGCTCTGTTGGACACAGGAAAGGACCAATTTTTAGTAGGCCAGTGCCTACTGAACCTGGGTGGCTGCACTTGCAAGAAATCTTTTACAGTTTGCATAGATTTAGCTTTGTCTTCCATTTTCTTTAAAACCTCTTCTGCCTTATTACCAAACAGTGTATTATGCTGCAAAGGGGCATCCAACAACTTAGCTTTAACATATCAGGCAGATTTTGCTCCTTGAGCCAGGCATGCCTTCTTATCATAGATCCAGTAACGGCGGCCTTACAAGAGGTCTCCAAGGAATCAAAACCACATTGCAAAGTATGCTTTCCAACTTGTTCTGCTGAATGCAATAAATCCTGTAACTCTTTATTTTCCACACAATCAGAAATCAACATCGTTTTCTGTTTCAGTAGGCCCATAACATGCTGTTGATATTTAAGCATATGAAACTGGCAGTTTAAAGAACTGATTGCCAAGGTTGCAGACATATAAACCTTCTTACCCTATCTATCCAGAGCCCTGGATTCTCTATCAGATGGGGTAGGATTTTTGGCTGTAGAAGCCTTTACACCCTTGGGACCCTGAGAAATAGTCTCAGGATCAGCAGCAGGAATTTTGAAAATAAATTTGTGGGAGTCAGGAACCCTGTAATATCTGTCTGGCTTACTAGGAGCCAGAGGCAAGGAATCAGGAGCCATGCTTGATTCCGAGAACACATCATCAACAATGTCTAAAACATGAGGTATTGTCAAAGGCCTATGCTAAGGAAGAAGAAGGAAGTCTCTAAGCCTCTTTTTTGATTCAGAGAAGTCCTGACTCTCCCAGTGAAAATATTCCCTTAAAGTATCTCTCCGAAAGAGTAATATCCTCAGGAGGAAATGCAGATGGGATGGATTCCTCTGCATCAGAATCCTCATAAGGTGGAATAGAAAATTCCTGATCAGAAGAAATGGAAACCTGATCTGAAGATTCATAATCAGTGCCTTGCCTGAGCCTCTTAGCAGGGGGGGGGGGGGGGGGTTGAGAAGCCCTGATCAAGGTAATTAAATCCTCAGCCATTTTGATCATTTGTTTTTTAGGCATGGGAGCCTGAGCAC